>NW_028146738.1:13828054-13890554 GCF_055883805.1 Amblyomma maculatum
TGTGCAATACTTATCTACTGCAGTTTAGGAGAACTATGATGACACGAGAACCTTCATCGGAAGGAAACGGTCATTATAATTGTACATCATGCGTTGGAATATGTAATGCACTGTTTTCAAAGGGCGAAGCAAAGGAACAGGTTTGTCCATAAATGAAGGCCTCACGTCGCGCTTCGAAGCTTGCAGGTTTAGGACTGGAAAGGAGCAGAATCCTTGAAGCGGATAACACTAAGATTCACGGCGGATCATACATTAGAAAAGAACGCCTAAGTGGCACTCTAAGCAATTCAGTAGTCGCAATTTTTCTGTTAATAAAAGACGTGCAGACGTCGTAGGTGACCTACAAGATGAGAGCGTGGGATACAGTTACCACACTGTCTTCCTCCTCACCCTCAGCATGCTTGGGTGCTCCAAACGTAAGAGCCAAGAAATGAACTTCACCAATGTATGATGTTCCAATCAGTGACAATGAATACAAAAACACATCACTGCAAAATTGAAAAATAAGGTTGCTGTTCATCGTTCCTTGCCCAAGATGAAATCTCCGGCAAGTATTTTAACGGTGTGATGCGTGGAAATCTACCTTGATGTATGCCTCTCATCCCCTGTTAGTGCACCCGCCGCGGCCGAAAATTGGCTCAAAATAAATTCGCGGCAAAAGAAAAAGCGCAATGACGTTTCAATTAGAAGCATACTTGTAATAAAAATTGATCTTGATAGTTCTAGTGCCTATATCGCTAAATATTCAATAAGCGAGCTCTCCTGGATTGAGCTGAAGGAAATCGACAGAATCGCCAGATATTCTTTTCTGTGTATACGAATATTCTACGAATCCATTCAGCGATCTAAGTAACATAAGAACAAATAGCCCTCTCAGTGCTTCTGAAGCAATATATGTTTTATTTTAAGCAGTCAGCTAGTAAATCGTATAGTCTAGGAGCTCTTTAAAGCACGGATCACTTACTCTGCCCCTGCGAAATATTTAAAGTGCCAAGATGATGTGAAATTGGTAATTTCAGGAAGGGTTGTTCACATTAAGGCTGATAGACTGCCTTATTCTTAGCTCTTCCGACAAACCACTACCCATTCTACAGGTCGTTGACTGCTACTGTTTGCCATGAAATGGCCGCAACATGTCTACTAGAAATCTCGCTACGCCAGCCTTCATACTCCTGTCCGTCACGATAGCCCATATAAGCACACAGTATAGATGGTGGGAAAACACTTAAGCACCAGATAGATGTGGCTGTTTGGAAACATATGTGGAGGAATCTGAAAACACTAAATATGATTTCAAGGCGTCAACAGCTTCTAATCGTGTCACATAGGCAGCACGTAATAGGTTATGGATTTTGTCCCTGAGAAATTTTTCATAGCTTTTTATCATTTGTAAACCAGTTTGTTGTTCGCAGATATGATCGGTACATGAAAAGTGAAAGAATGGTAAGCAGGAAGAGAATCTGATTGTAACTAAAAAATACCGGCGACCGTTTAAGCCATGCGCAAGCACCCAGCAATAGCTCTTTGCGCAGCGGCGCAGCGGTGCAGCGGTACGTCGTGCCTTGGCCAGAGGTGAGAATTTCAGATCACTGGACGGGTTGCATTCTAACGCCCGAGCCAGCCCGGGGCCTGAAACTCAAAGTCCGAGTCCAGCCCAGGCTCACGGTGTTAAGACCGGGCCGGCTTCAAAGTCGCTTCATTGCCGCTCGACAGAGCTCAAAACAGAACCGCTGAACGCGCCATTAGGTCCGGTGAGGCCCGAGCCTGGACCAGGGATCTGTTCCCTGCAAAGCTGGAAAGAAACAAAAAATTGCTTACTCAGCGCAAGAAATTACCTACTTCCAATAAGGCTCGGAAAATCGACAGACAATATAGGCTTTACAAACGCTATCGCCATCTAGTGAAAGAAACACAAACTGTGCGCGGCGGCCATGTTTTGATCCGTCCGCCAACGTGCGCCTTCGTGGAAGCCGTGCATGCACCGCAAGCTGCGTTGGAATGTGATTGTTGCATTTTTTAACATCACAGCAGTCGCTGCCAGCACCAAGCTCTATTCGGAATGCCAGCATGCTGATGTGTGTCCTTCTGCAGCGAGCGCACCATCGTAGACTCGCGCGGAATCAAGGTATACGCGCGTATGCGACTGCTCGTTTGCAATCCTAATCGGCTTTACAGGGGTCACTTGCATCATCTCAAGCATATCTGCACGTCCCTCTGACTGGGAGCTCACAGAATGTGCTATCATTTAAAACAGCAAGATTGTTTTGCGTGCTATGGTGCCTTGTGATTTTGAAGGATAAGCTTATGCTTCGATGGAGGACACGGGAGAAGGAGCAATGCATCTATAACGAACGTATAGTGCAAATAGGTTCGTTTGAAACCTTCTGTACGTAGATTGCGTCCGCCATTCTGTATTTGACTTATGACGAGGGTATGATTACCGAAGCTACTTTTCACCGTCGTACGAAATGGTAGTGCTTGGTGCAGAGAGCAAAACGGGTTCTAGGGAGCCCGAGCTGCGTGTTTCACGCGGCAAAAGCGGCTGCCAAACCCGCGGCGTCTTGAGAAGCAGGAAAAGATAAAATCTCACTAGTGTGCCGTAATATACTCACTTCCAGCCCGTTTCGAAAAGTGTTATCGCCTGATGATGCGTGCGAAATCCAGTACGTGTCCCGAGTGCGCCGCTCAGATTTGTATTCTACGCCTATAAATACCTGCCAGCGCGGCCAATAAAATAACCAATCTTGCGTTTGTTTCACTTTTGTGTGTTTTATCGAGCCGCCCGATGGTTCGCTAATTTACAGCCACCTGAAATTCAGTTGATTTTGTAAATATGCCGATTTCTTGTTTATTTCCACTGTCAGAGAGACATCTAAAGATTTAACCGCATATGCAAGCGCTGACATAGGAAGGTTCGGTAAAGAGAAACTCGGATGAAACGAAAAGAAATTTGAAAAGTCAAGTTACATTACTGCACAATGTTGGTGGTTGATGCAACTGGCTGGGTTCATAAAATCCAATTTATATCATATTGTTATAAAAACATTAGGGCCACGTTACGCCCTAACGGCCCATTAGGGCCGTTAAGCCGCGAAAGATGTGAGCGATAGCGTCTCTCTTCGCGCGCGCACACACACACACACACACACACACACACACACACGCACGCACACACACACACACACGGACGATGTTTTCTTTCTTCACGTTTTAAACTTTTAGTTTTTAGTTTGCGTGTATTTATTTATTTTATTCCTTCTATCATTTATATTCCTAATTTTTTTAATTTTTGAAATTTTTATACACCAATACTCAGCATCAGCAAACATCGCCTTTCCATTCTGAGCCATTTGACACCTTTGAGCACCTTCTTCAAATATTTCAAATAATCAATTACTCAGAAGACAACTTCGGTTCGTCAGAGTTTAGCACGGACAGTCAGCGAGTGTCAAACCAACTCGGAATGCCAACAGGCATCCATTGATTAATTTGGCTTTCATCTCCAAAGCGACGGCGATGCACAAACCAAGCAAACAAACTCGCAATCGTCTCTCATGGCTTCCAAGTAAATAGCAAAGGCACACAGATAAAAAAAAAAACGTTATTCACATTATAAAACTTTGGATACTGTATCTCGATAGGAATGACGCTACGCCGATCAACGAGGGGTCCATGTACGACTGGCAGAGCAGTTTGTAACTGCACTCAGCAGACCGTCCGGTGGGCCAGCCACACCTTGGCTGTCAAAAAACGCATCTAGGCATCACTGACAGAAACCGCCAGGAACGGAGGAGAGGTCCCTCGACCAGGTAGTGTCTTATCTTGACGTCCAAAGGTTGGTCCAAGCACAGCACACTAGGTTACAACGTGACAAGTGCGGAGAGAACGGCGGGCACTGACGGACGGACACGGAGCTGACGGATGAAGCAATTAAAATATGGCCACAAGCGCGGGATCAGCGGGCCGCCCATTGTTGCTAGACTTACTCTTGTAAACCCTCTATTACTTAGCTAGCAGCTCAGTTGCCTATCGTTCGGGATTCGTGTCAATCTCACAGTTTTTTTGGCGGATCCCTACACGCATGTCTAAACCCAACCACATCTCCCTACGAGTCCTATATATCTTCGTTGATGGGTAATGCTTCCTAGAAAAAGTCTGGAAGTTACGACTTGGACTCTATGAAGGTATATGGAAACGCGCAGCTTTCACTTCCGGTTTCTCATCACTCTTCCCGTCGTTACAATTTTATGACGACATATCTCTTCCCGTAGAGGTTCCTAACCCCTAACACAAAACTTCTTTTGGAAACCCCATAAAGAAGGCACGATAAGGCAGGTACACCAGCCAAGCCTTTTCAACAGTGATTCTCTATAAGTATTTCCCCGAAGTTGCAGTAACACATGAAAAATAGTTGCATAAAATAGCAATAACCTTTGCGTAACCTCTATACTGCTAAGCAGTAATTTTTACAGCTCGCAGCATGAATGTCTCGGCACCATGCAAAAGCGCGTCTCCAGAAAATGATGATGCTCAACTTCAAGAGCCGGCACTCTCCGCTTAATTTTTCCCTCGTATGTAGAGACTATTAACGGGTATATGTTCAACATTAAGTTCAATGGCTCGACAAGACGTGTGTAAAATACAGACTCTAGGTCCACCTACATCTACCATATATTCGCACGCAGCTCTGACCGCATTTTCGTTCTCAGGAGCAACATTTCATGCCCGAGGATGTGGATCTTGCGGTTCAGTTAAAAGTACCGATTGCGCGGACGTTACCGTATTCCTAGGTGGTAGAGCAAATGCCAAGGTGCAGTATGGTTACTATGATATGTAATATTCACTGCTGTGTCTCAGTGGTTATTGCATTTGACTGCTGTTTCAACTTCTCGCAGAGCCAGGGCATCTGTTACAGCTGTTGTTTATGTGTAATGTGCGACACCATGGACACCGAGCACCCGCGTTTAGCCGTGCGTAGCATCGCCGTGTCCGGGGAAAAGGGGATACTGGTGGGTGAGCAGATGCCGAGGTTTTTGAAATTTAAAGCCCATCAGCGAAAGCACCATACCACTTTGGCACCAGCTTCTCGCAGACGGTACCAACGGGCTGACACACCCGGGGAAAATCGGCAGTCGCCTTTTCCTGTCCTCCCCTCCATCATTCACATTTCCTATTTTCTTTCTGACAACTCTTCTGTCCTCTCCTCTGTTCTTGTTTTTCCTTCTTCCAGGCGACTAGGGTTAACATTGTGTGGCGAACCACAGTTATTTTTGCCATATTGGGTAATTGTTGAGGTGTACAACTCTCGCGGGCTGGAATTGCTTGCAAGTTGCTGCTCCATCCCCTTGTTGGATTTCGAAGTGGGTGCCTGGTGCCTAAGCCGAAACATTGATAAATGTTATCGCTTCCAATTCCTCCAAAACCAATCGCCCGGAGGCGGACTTAAATTACAGCCCAAGTTTTTTTTTTTTTTTTGGGGGGGGAAACAAAGAACAACTTCCCTAGATATCACGTGATTCATTATGAAGTCGATCAGAAACCTGCCCGAATTCTGTCCCCGTTTCTAGTTTCCAAACGTTTGACAGCTGACTTGGACCTAAAATACAAACTGACCAAGACAGCAAGCGGAAACTTGCTGCTCGAGCTTAACGACGCACAGCAACATTCACAGCTGACTAGCATTCATTCTACTCGGGATGTCCCTGTGCCAATAACTGCCCACAGGTCTTCGAACACTGTCCGCGTGGTGATCCCTGACAGAGATCTACTCCACATCACTGAAAAAGAAATGCTGGATGGTCTTGTCGACCAGAATGTCGCGAATGTCGTGCAGAGAACTACAATCCGGAAACACGACAAAGAAATACTGACTATGCACATCAGACTGACATTTAGTGCAAGCACACTTCCTTAAAGAATAGAAGTCGGCTGCCTAAAAATAGAAGTTTGACCTTACATACCCAACCACCGCACATGTTTTAATTGACAAAGATACGGTTACGGATCACACAGCTTACGTGGCCGTACAACCTGTGCAAAATGTGCTGCGAAAAACATCACCGACAACTGTGGCTCTCCGGCTTCTCACTCTGCAAAATGCGACGGGAACCACCCAGCATATTCAGAGTCTTCTCCACACTGCTAGAAAGAAAAAATAAATTATAACAATCAAAACAAAACATTGCTTTCACAGAAGCCAGGGAACAGTTGGAACAAACGAACATATTTGTATTCCAGGCCAAAACTGACTACGCGGAGACGGCGTGCAAGGGTGGAGCGCCAGACCACAACATGGTACCTACCAAGGCTTCTTCGGATGCTGTGGTAGGTCCATCACGTCCACCCCAGGCAGTGGCAGCCAAGGTTGTCTTGCCAACTCCAAAAGAGGGCTCGCCGACTGTTCAGTCGGCAGTTCCGCAAGGTTTCCCCCAGCAGGGGGCATAAATATCGTTCGTCCGTGGCCACACCACGGACCTCCAGCACTTCGAGCGAGGCGACGGACATCACGCTCACCATGACTGTGGTGGATGTGTGGCGGCACTTTTTTGAGAACAAGGGGAAACATGAAGTGACCCCGCCAGAAAAGACATAACCTCTAGTCCCCAACATACCAATATGGCTTACATAATAAACTGGAACTGCAGAGACTTGCTAAGAATTTATACAGATGTCATAAATATACTTATATCAAAAGCATCTATAGCTTTATGTCTCTAAGAAACAAACCTTGGTCCACAGAACACAAATATTTTGCAAAAAAAAGACACTTTTGATAGACCAACAGCAGGCCAGCCGACTCTCAGGAGGCGTCGCAATCATAACACCAAGCGATGTCCTTGTAAGAAAAATACCATTGAACACACACCTAGCGGCAGTTGCAGTCAGCATAGACGGCAACAAGATAATCACATTTAGTTCATTATACTTACCGCCAGACCTAACAATTGCAGTTTGTGACTTATGAAACCTTATTCAACAATTGGCAGTGCCATACGTGGTTGTTAGGGATTTTTACTGCCACTCATCCTTTTGTGATAGTGAATAAAGCGCCACAAGAAGGCAAAGTATAGAAGATTTTATTCTGTCATATAACGTAAGTCTATTTAAAACGGGAAAATCAACATACTGCTGCCCCAGCTAGGGCAACATAAGATACCTCGATCTAGCTTTAGCATCACCATCTATTTTTAAAGATTTTTAATTGGGGAGTCGATATGGGGAGTGATCACATACCCAGCATTTTAAAGTTATCCTCCACAACCATCATTCCAACGAGGCCGCGGCGCTGGAAACTTCACTTCGCCGATTGCTCGGTTTTTAGAACAAACGCTACATTAGAAAAAGTATACTCTGAAGATTTTACTATAAAACAAGTAAATGAAATGTTTACCACGGGCATAATATCAGCACCTTTAGTATCCATTCCAACAAACGTCACTACACGCAAGAAAACAACAAAATGTATGGTAGACGGAGGCATGTAAACTAGCAAAAAAGGAGCAAAACAAAGCGTGGGGCATCCTCCGTCGATATCCGACAGCATAGAGACTAGTTAACTTCAAAAAAGCTAAATTCAGAGTACGGCATGTGTCGGAGAAATGCAGAGAAAACTTCATGGAAAAAATGTGTCTTCAATAAACAGCTCATTGCCCTCTAAACAAAAATGTGGAAACAGGTAAGCAAGTTCAGTGCAGACAAGGTTTTACAGATATGTTGACACCACGTGGAATACAGACAACATTAGAAGATGAAGCCAATATCTTAGTCGAGCACTTTGCCAATGTTTCAAGCTCGTCCAACAACACTCCCACATTTTAGAAGCATAAAGCGACAGCAGAAAAAGAAAAGCTTCCTTTGTGGGCAAGCATAAATGACGGTCTTACCTTCTGCCAAAAAAAAACAGCAGCGGGACCGGACAATGTACACTATAAAATACTCGCCCATCTCTCGCAAGCAGCAGTAGAAGCATGGCTGAATTTTTAATAAAATACGGACAAATGGCAAGACACCTGTGTCTTGGAAAAAAACGTAATTGTTCCCTTTTTAAAACCAGCTGAACCCTCTACATGTCTAGCAGTTACAGACCAATAGACCTAACCAGCTAATAGACCTAGCCTTTTTTTCTTGAATCCCGGCAACGTTTGGGTATATATCAATGCGGCTTTACAAAAGCATATTCAACAAGCGATCACCTCGTCCGTCTCGAAACCACAATCCAGGAGGCGTTCAGCCACAGGCAGCACTGCATCAGGGTCTTCTTCGACCCGGAGAAAGCTTACAACACCACGTGGAGGTTCGGGATCCTCCGCGACCTAGTAGATCTAGGTATCCGTGGCAGGATTCCGAGGTGCCTAAACGACTTTAAAAAAAACCGCACAATTTAAGACCGTTTAGGAGCAGTATTCTCCGCGTGCTGTAGGGGTGCATTCTAAGCACAACTCTCTTTATAGTGAAAACAAATTCGTTAGCTACCGTAATCCCAAATTCCACAATGTACTCCGTCTATATAGATGACCTGAAAATAGCATGTACTTCCTGCAGCATATCCGCCTGTGAGAGGCAACTACAACTGACACTAATTAAAATCAGCTACCTGGGCAGACAGTAATGGATCTATGCTTTCTCCTAAAAAAAGAAGGGCGTTGTGTTCTCATTGAGACATGGCTTAAAGATAAACGATCAGCGCTAACATGTGCATACATCCTTAAAATTCGTTCTCAGCCAAAACATATCTTTCTTTCAGTAGCCACGAAATGTCTATCTAGGACAATCTTCAGCAGCAACAAGCCCCTGTTTATTAAGCCGCTTCTCATGCACTTTGAACAAATGTGCCAGGACTTATACATTAGCGAAATGCCAAGTATTGCCCCATGAAATGAACCACTCCCACAATGGTACACCATCCCAGCAGTTTTGGACCTCACGCTAAGGCAATACCGATATACCGGACAAACAAGACGGCGTTTAAATACTCTCCTGAAAGAACATCGGAAGACATTGTCAGGAGTGTCAAATCACTGCACTGAGTGCGGAAAGAAAGGAAAAGAAAATAATGTAGGACGATTTCTTAGAAAACCGAGGGACTGTACCGGCATCGTGATCAGCGCACAAGAGAGATTATGGAAGCTTTTTTTCATCAACAAAAAAACAGTACGTGCATCAGTCAGCCCTCCACTACGTTGCATGATTCTGAAATCTGGCTCTTAGACAACGCTTGATATGCCTTATGTCACGCAGATAGCCTCCTATACAGTGTAATCTTACGTTGATTTCCTCTTCTGTTTACTGGACATACACTGCCTTTCAAGGCGTTTGATTTATGCCTTTTCCTTCTGAATAAATTTTAATTGTGAGATAGCGCTTGTGTTGCGTACTTCCTCGTCCGCCGTCTCTGTTTGCGCCGTATATTTCCTCAAGATGAGAACGTGAAGAATAGCATCATTTACATAGATTAATTAAGCGTCATCACCGCAATAAACTCCAAAAATGCTGTTGAACCACTGATAGGAAACATTATACTCAACATAGAAAAGGTCACAACACAAAAACATACTAAACAAGTGTGCTGGGTACGCAGTCTTGTTAGGATTGGGAAAAATGTCAAAATAAAACAAATCAACATGCCACTAGATACTGCACGGGGTTAGCATGAGAGAAATTAAGAGCTAAGTTGCAGGCTGCTTGTGAAAGTGAAGTAGAGAAGAAGCTTCAGTGCGTAAACCCCATTTTAAGAAAATGTTAATCATGTCAACACCAGAAACGATTCATCAAGGTAATTTTATGTCGTCTACGTATAGATCACACACACACACCCGCGTCACCCATAACTTCCTTCCTACTAACAAAAAAAGGATAAACCTGTATATAAAATGTGTATGCATGATCTCACAGTTAATCCCATTTTAATATCATGCTCACAATCGAGGAGCATAGAAAAAATAATTTACTGTATTTTACAATGAACACATTCCATTTCATCCTGCACTGTTTCTAGGCGAGAGAGCACTCGTTGAGTCTTCCTTGTTTATACATTTCTGAAGAAAGCCAGTGTTTTAAATCAAATATGAGCAACATAACTCTAGTCACCTGATAGATCATGTAACCTTGTGTCTGGCGCATGACAGCCGCAGTTGCTTATGCGCCATAAAACCTGATATGAATAACCATCTATTACTGCATTCAACACCCCAGAACAGAACTCGGCCACCTTAACTCAAAGACGCCGTAGTCCAGGACTGCTTTCGAATGCCAGCCGCTTTCTGTACAGCGCTAACACCGCGTAGCCGAGATATGGTTTCCCACTTCGCCCCATAGAAATGAGATCACCACGGCTCAGACTGGAATTTGTGGCGTCG
This sequence comes from Amblyomma maculatum, assembly GCF_055883805.1. Taxonomy (NCBI): domain Eukaryota; kingdom Metazoa; phylum Arthropoda; class Arachnida; order Ixodida; family Ixodidae; genus Amblyomma; species Amblyomma maculatum. The sequence goes on from NW_028146738.1 coordinate 13,838,410, forward strand.
TATTATGCACGGCATTGCCATATCCGCCACGTCAACAACAAGTGTGTGTCTAAAACATGAGGCACCGTGGAAGAAGTATTTGCAAAACTAAATAGTCGCATGTAGGTTAGGGTTTCTTTTTTGTGCCGCCATACAAAGTAATGATACTGAAAACCAAGTCGCTGTCATGAGGCAGGTTTGGTGGAGCTGCTGGTTCCTGCTCTGAATTTATTTGTTAATACACAGACTTAAGTAATCACGCATGTGTTTGCCTCCACATGCTGTTCGTGAACATCCAAGGTAAAATTACTTCAAACAAAATTATTTTCAAGTCGTATAACTTTCTAATGTATACTTACTGGGCCCCTATTCCGAGTTTGCGTCCTTATCGAAAGTGTCGCTATGTTCCCGACGTCGAGTCAAGTGATGATGCCACCTCTTCCGGTTCCGCAGTGACAACACCTGGTTCCGGCGTTTCGACACATGACACGGCGTCACATTACATAGCCACACTTCGATAACGACGCAAACTCGGAATACGGGCCCTGTACTGTGTGCGCAGTCCTAATGCACTGTGCAAGCGAAGTGAAACAAACTTTTTATTCTTACTATCTGCATATAGCATCGCCACGGCCTCCAGGATGTGAGCCAAGGAACAAAGCTGCGTCGGTCTGCAACAAGGCAGAATCTCTGCTGATTTTTGAAACACGCTTGCTTTTACAGACATGCCTCACGTAAGTAAAGGAAGGAGAGAGAGACCGGTGATAGCGGCTACCGCAATGAACGAAGAGATCTCGCTGATGAGCTACGCGCAATTCTAAGGTTCTGAACATGCTATACCGCACTATGTTTTGTTGTTTCATTGTGAAGAGAATGGCGTTTTATTATTAGCCCACCTGCACTTAAACTCTGGCAAGAAACGAATGCAAAAGGCTCTTTTAGAGCTTGCATATTTATGGAAGCGTCTCGCAACCGACTAGGGGAAACCAAGTATATATGTGACCCAAAAACGTCTTCTGAGGAAGTTTGTAGACTTCTGAAGCAGAACCCTAAAAAACATCTTGCGTAAGCCGGCTTTTACCTAGCTTGTGTAGCTGAAGACATAAAAATCCTTCAAACGAAAGCTTCCAGACATCTTGCCGGTAATGTCTTCTAGACTAGCATGAAGTGATGTCTTGAAGATTTATTTGGTAGTTCAAGATATCTGTGACCAGTATAGACATATCAAGACGGCTACAAGATATTCTGTGCTCAGTGAGTAAAGCGCCACTGCAGTTCAACGCTTTTTGCGCTCTAGAGGTTCACATATTGATTGGCGTTATGCTGTGAAAAAAGAGAAAACTTTATTTCATGTAATTGAAATTGTGCCGAGTGTAGATTATTTCTTGTCATTGTTTTCCTCCACGTCACACTAGGCTGCGTTGGGGTGTAGTTAGATAGAATTGTGAAAACACAGCAGTTGAGTAACCTTAGTCCATGGCATATGAGTCGTTTGTATTACTGCACTGAACAGTAAACGGAATAAGTTATTGATATTTGACAAAAACGAACAAGGAGCAACGAAGTTTTTCAGCATGTATATTGGTCTGATACTGAGCTTTTTAGTTAGGTAACAAGAAAAACGCTTAAAAGCGGAATACTTCCTGTCACGGAGGGATAGAGTGTGACGGTCACTGCAGACTTGAGTTTCAACCGGCTATATCACCTTCCATTCCACCGTACTGCAAGCTCCGGGATCATACGCAGATGAACTGATGGCGGGGTGACGGAGGCATTAATGATTCGTTCAACTGCACTCCAAGCGTCTTTCATAGCCTTAGACGATTTGGGATGTTCAAACCCAAAAACCTTAACGAAACAATGTCTATCCAACGTGATGTGTCAATCCTTTATGTGATGTCCGACGACATCACATAAAGGGGTCGGGGCGAGAGGAGGGGTGACCTTCAACTTGCGGAGCTGCGCCGTATCGGACGCAGTTCGTATTACAAGGGGTGCGTTGGATAGACAGATTGTTTCGTTAGGTTTCTGGGGTTGAACATCCCAAATCGTCTAAGGCTATGAAAGACGCTTGGAGTGCAGTTGAACGAATCATTAATGCCTCCGTCACCCCGCCATCAGCTCATGTTAGCTTTTTTTTTTCTCCTTACGGCCTGCGCACATGCACTCAAAACCCTTTCCGAGAGTCTCGCCACAGAACCTCCATAGTTTTCACAAGTTCCACGAGTGACCGCCGCATTCGATCATGGCATCGTTATTGACACGGGCATTGGGCTGAGCTGGAAATGGCGCTGCTTTGTTTTCTTTCAGAGCAGGCTTCCTTAGTTAGGATGCTGTCTTTTTTGCACCAACAACTCCCTTGCTGGTGCGATGTTCTCCTGAATTGCGCATACCATCTTTCCTATTGCGTATACCTTCGCGACATTCTTCGCCTCGCAACTTTGGGCACATTTCTGCTCCACCATATTAGGTTAGCGCTTTGTCCCCCCTGCGCAAAAGTGTTCCCATTTAGGGAATGGAGCAGCGTGAATACAGTTATTTAGGTAGCGTAGTCATGAGCTTAAATGAATGTGGTAGGAATGGCTACGGGGACATTGCGTAATGAAGGTTATTTTGTGAACGTTATTTCCCAACAAATGGCCGAGCAAACACGGCGCACTAACTACATTGACATTCAGATTGCTGAAACTGTCGCTGAATTTGTGATTGATTTCTCCGCTCTTTTATGGCTCATCTCGGTGCAATACTCTTTTGGCGCCCTCGTTTATACGTCTGCCAGAATCAAAAACAATTCTTCCGTTCTTTTCCGCAGGGAAGCGCCAGTTTTACAATGTATGACTGCCATAATTGTACACACAATACATAGCGCCTCTTACGTAGTGCAAGAGATCTGGATGAGCATTTAAACCTGGGCGTGCCCAAGTAAGGTGGGCGGGGCGCGGTGGGGCGACGATTAACTTGCTATTGGCTAAGTCTGTTTTCTTCAGTTTTTGCCTTGCATGGGTGTCTCTGGGTTAAGAGCAGGAAGGAGACGCATCATGTTTAATCGGCGATGTTTCCGGTACTGGCGATGCGCATTAAGCGTTTTTGCGGTGCGCGGCAAGTGACTGATTGCCGATGTGTCATGGGAGTTTCCTTACCTCCGTGGATAACCTCTCATGGTGTCTTCAAAAATATATACCATGATGTACGACATGCCTATATGGTGACAATTCGAGGCTATGATCACTATATTTATGCGGCTGTCTATTTTTCTACGTTTTAAAATTGTCTTAGCGAGTTAGTAGAAAACTTCCTGCAGTTCCCGATTAAATTTAAATCAAAATTTTGATTCAGTTTAACAGCAGCCATCTGTCTTGTTCCTATTATGTCTCCCAAACGTTGTGCATCGAGATCAAGAGCTCGCTAATGCTTACGTTCCTTACAATTCCAGAGTGAACTGGAATTTAGTGGAGCACTTAAAGGCTCTGCATGCCGGAGTGAAACCTCAGAACAGTCAAACAAAGCATTACGAGGCAGTGTAATGCATGACAAGAAAAGCAAACCTTCCCTCTAGGTTGTCTTGACTATTAGTATAAAGCGCAGAAAGCCATCAAGGCATCTAAACACTTGCAAATGTGTTCATACCGGTTCAAATACATGCCAGCTTTGGTCGCCTTGTATAAAGTAGTAAACACTTCCACTTTCATATTTTGCCTCAACCTAGACAGCGAGAATAGAGGGTTTACAAAAGTAAGTCTGGCAACCATAAGCGGCACGCTGATCCCGCGCAGGCAGCCATATTTTGTTCGCTCCATCCGTTCGCTTTGGTTCGCTTCGTGTCCGTCCGTAAGCGCCCGCCGTTCTGTCCGCGCTTTTCACGTTGTAACCTAGTGTGCTGTGCTTGGACCTGTCTTCTGTCCCTGGTGGAGTCTATTAACGACGCCAAGAAGCGTATTTTGACAGCCGAGGCGTAGCGGGGCCAACCGGCCACGCTGCCGAGCGCAGTTACAAACTGCTCTACGAGTCGTGCATGGGCCCCTCATCGATCCGCGCAGCGTCCCCCCTATCGCGGTACAGTATCCAGAGTTTTGTAATGCGCAGAATTTTTTTTTTTTTTTTGTCCGTGTGCCTTCGCTATTTATTTGAACGACTGTGAGAGATGATCGCGAGTTTGTTTGCTTGGTTTGCGCTTTACCGTCGCCTATCCCACTGGTAGATACTTGTTCGTGAAATGAGCGATGATGCAATTTATTTTGAGATGAAAGGATCGTGCGTAATTTGACGTAAGTTGGAATAGCGCTTAGCCCTTTCCTGCCTATGCCGCCGACGCAGTAGCTGGCACGGGTCTCGGAAATAATCAGGGGCTGCGTAAAAAAAAATGTGTCGTGGTAATTTCTGCTTTCAGTGAGTGAAGATTGATTGGTGTGCGATATGCGATGATGAGTTAATAAAATATTTGTAATTAATTGATCAATTGGTGAAATAAAGCAAAAAAATGGAACTTGAGGGTTTAAAGCTGTCAAAATGCTAAAATGAAAAACCGGTGCTTGGTGAGGATAATGAAGAAAATTTAGAATGGGTAATTGATTAATTGAAATAATTGAAGCATGCGTTCAGAGGTGTCAAATTACTCACAGTGGAAAGGCGATAGTTTTTGACCCTGAGTATTGGTGTATAAAAATATAAAACAATAAATAAAATAAAGAAGCAAAGGATAGAAATATAAAATAAATAGCTAAAACATTAAAACGCGAAGAAAGAAAACATCGTCTGTGTGTGTGAAAGAGACGCTATCGCATCATACGCTTAACGGCGGAGCTTAATTGTCCCCCTAATTTTTTATAACAGTATTATATAATATAAATCTGACTTTATGAACACAGCCAGTTGCACCAAGCACAGACACTTCGCGGTAATGCGAGTTGACTTTTCAAATTTATTTTCGTTTCAGCTGAGTTCCTCTTCCTCCGAATTCCTCGAAGCTTCCCATGACAGCGCTTTCATATGAGATTAAGGCTTCAAATGTCTACTCTCTGACAGAGGGAATAAACAAGAAATCGTCATATTTACAAAATCAACTGAATTTCAGGTGGCTGTCAATTAGAGAACCATCGGGTGACTCTACAAAACACACAAAAGTGAAGCGCACGCTTCGTTATTTTATCGGCCGCGCTGGCAGGTATGAAGGCACAGAATGCAAACCTGAGCTGCGCGCTCTGGACGCGGACCGGACTTCGCATGCATTATCACGTGATAACATCTTTCGAAATGGGCTGGACATGAGCATATTACAACACACTAGTGGGATGTCATCTTTTCCTGCTTTACTAGACGCCGCGGGTTTGGCAGCGGGTTTTGCAGCATGAAACCCGCTCCTCTGGCGCACTAGACAACCGTATTGCTCTCTGCACCAAACACTACCATTTCGTACGGCTGTGAAAAGTAGTTTCGGTAATCATGCCCGTGTCTTAAATCCAATACACAATAGTAAATGCAGCCTACGTACAAAAGATTTCAAAGAGCGTATTTGAACTATAGAGTTTGTTATACATGCATTGCTCCTTCTCCCGTGTCCTCCATCGAAGCATAAGTTTATCTTTCAAGTTAACAAGTCTCCATAGCACGCAAAACAACCTTGCTGTTTTAGGTAATAGCACGTTCTGTGAGCTAGCTCCCAGTAAGAGGGACGTGAAGTAATGCTTTAAATGATGCAAGTGACACTTGTAAAGCCGATTAGGATTGCAAACGAGCGGTCGCATACACGCGTATACCTTGTTTCCGTGCGCGTCTACGACGGTGCGCTTGCCGCAGAAGGGTACGCAGCAACATGCTGGCATCATTCCGAATAGAGCTTGGTGCCAGCAGTGATTGCTGTGATGTTAAAAAATGAAATAATCGCTTTTGATTATTCCAATGCACCTTGCGGTGCAAGCATGGATTCCACGAATGCGCACGTTGACAGCGTACTCGATGGGAAGCGCGGGCAAACTGAACAAAACATAGCCGCCGCGCACAGTTTCTTTCTTATTCACTAGATGGCGCTAACTTTTGTAAAGCCTCTATTGCACTGCATTGAGCTGGCCCCATTCTGGTTGCAGCTCTTCTTGTAATGAATGAGGAAAGAGGCTTGCCATCTTTGTCACGATTCACTGCGCAATGGCGATCACAGTGTCCGATTGGATATTTATTTTTACAAGTTTGCATTGAGTGCTGGCAAAAATAACAGTGCCTTTTTTGGGCTCAACTTCCTCAGAATTCGATACAGCTTTCGCTGCAAATGAAGCTTCAGATAGCATTAATGCTCTTAATAAGAGCATGGTTTCTTGAACCGATTATTGTTTCCTCGCTTGAAGGAGAGCAATTTTCTTGCCCTAATTTGGTAACAGTAAGTTTAAATGCCGCAGTGATGTCAGAGCACGTTAAATAATAAGGAATTATTGCTTCATAGGAAGGGAGAGGCTCAGTATTGGCCACGCTTGTTTCTGAGCCCGTCGAAGCCGCGCCGAAAAGGAAGGGAGGAAGGCGGGAGTGAAAATGGAAACCATGAATTAGGAGCATGGGGAAGTGCTAAGGACTAATTTTTACCAGCTGAAGATATTTAACGTGCACTGGCATTGCACATCCTACGTACGCCTCTTCTTTTGGCCTCCCCATGTGGTAGGAATTGTTGCCGAGCCCTTCACTGCGGCATTTCATTCGCTCCCACCATTCTTTCATTCCCACCTTGCTCCCTTACCTTGCGGCTCAAGTCAGGCGTTCACCCATAGTGTGCGAGTCACAGCGCGTTTCCTTTCCAGTAAACTGATTTACATTTTACATTTATCGAACAAAAGGATCAAATTTTTTAACAAAACATTGCATGAAGTTTTCCTCATTACCTCTTTCAAGTGACGCCTGTACGGACAAATTAGTTCGTTGCAGCAACTGTGTCAGAGCCTAAACGCACGGAGAAACTTTAGGGAGTATGCGCTACACAATAAGAGAACCTTCTCTGTACCAAAACGCACTGTTAATATTATATTAAATCAGCAGTTGGGTAATGAAGATTTTACGCACCATAATTTTTTCTCATCGGACGCAATAGTTATTGACTAAACCTGACATTGTACGATTTGTTTCTGGGAAGGTGCAAGTTATAAAATGAAACCTCGTCACGAGTAATTTCATTTTAGACGGGTATTGCAATATTTATATGAAATATTACATTTATCTTCAGTAAATTGTGCTTTAAGAAAAATGGGTCTTTATGATCTAAGGAATCTGTATTGTATGTTCAATGCAGCGCTTTTTTAACGTCTCAAGCCTGTTCAAGTTTGTCTTAGTCGTGGCATCCTTCATGAGTCTGTTACTAAAGTGTACAATTCCTCCTCAAAGTATATAGGACAAGAAAATGTTTGAAGCGTTCGGCCTTCTAGATGTAACCTGTCCAACAGTCACTGCGGGTGTATTGATATGAAGGGCAAAAAGGAAGATGATTATGAGAACGTGACAGCTACGCGCTGCATTCGGAACGTGGCTCGAGTAGGAGCTGCGGCGGTGGCTGCGGGTCTCTCAGCGGGCTGACAGATCCAGAAGACCAGCTTCCAAAGCTGCCGGGGCAGTCACTGCGAACTAACACCCTGATTTCTGCCCAGGAGAAACAACTATGCCCAAGCGCAAGGATGACCCGCTCGGGTTCAGCTACTTGGCGGTAGCTGGCGAGCTGCCCAACTCTTCTCACCGCGGCCCCACAGCAATCTCCGCTGAGTCCCATCGTGAAGAATTCTGGGGAGCTCGTAGTATTACATCAAGACCAGAGAGACCGGGATCCATACGCCGCGCATGGCGAGCAGCGGTCGCACTCAACGAATTGGCCAACTCGGAGCAGCTGGCTGCCGTGGAAGGAGCCCGGCGTGATGCTCTAGAGTCAACGCCGGGGCGGTACACTCGGGGCGCAAGATCAGCGCCAAGAACTGCCAGCAGAGGCGGTAAGTTTAGAATTTAGACTAGCTACTGTAATTCCGCACCACCGCTTAGGTTTACACTGCAGATGCAGCCGTAGGAGAGTACAGAATGCCTGCTCAGCAATACAGCTTCTAATGACTGCACTGTAGATCGCTTGGGGTGTGACATTTTATTTCCGGTGGGTGGGGGGATGAAATTAGTTTGAATGGGGCGCATAAGCTCCGGATTAATTGTATGCTGCCACAACATTAACGGGCCTTGTCTGCGCCTCTACAGGCGGACTCTCGTTAGCGTTCATGAACATCCTCAGTTGCTTAATTACTAAACTCTGTTGCCTCTGCTATGTAATAATTATTTTTCTGAAATACAGCCATCGGCTACAATATTACGGGAAATACCACATTACATAGATATAACCCCCCCCCCCCCCCCCCACTTAAAAAAGCTGTTAGAACGTTAATGCGGGACGTAGGGGTACAATATAGTCCGACTATGAAAACAAGGTTCCTGAAGATTTCGATTCCCCTTCAGATTCCTGTGTGTATTGACAACCTGTGTTGGCAGCTCCTACCAAATCGGCGATGTCAAGTTGTCGCGTGACATCGTTAAGCGCTAAGGCTTATCGGTCCCCGTCAGTATGAGCTGCAATAGCTATGCCCATGATGTTTCTCACGGAGCGCTGACGATGACGCTGGCAACGGGAATGACTGAATGTTTTAATTTCTGATACAGGGGTATTTAATGCTGCCGTGAAAAGAAGCAAATACATGGTGTTGTCCAAAGCACTTCTTGCTGCATCACATCCAAGCTGGTTTTAGTACATAGTGGTATAAGGTCCAGAGAGCTACGTACACTTTTCCCGTAACCGATATTGCATTCATGAATTACAGACCACCCTCCTAGCATTATCGGAGCACTGATTGAACCGTGCGGACCATCCGTAAAAGGTACTAGGAGGGGGGGTTGGAGGTAGCGTGTCGAATACAATTCGCTTTGCAAACACGTGAAACTTATAATTCAGTCGAGCCTGTACCTGCAAATTCATAGCTCACGTTTTCGTAATGTTCATCCATGAACGCAGGAGTAGTATCTCCCGTCACGAACGTAGATATCTTGAATAAAATGTTTCATGTTCACGGTCTTGTCGCCCGGACCTTTTCAGGCCGTCAGTAAAGCAGCGCAATGTACTCGCGGGCTTTCAGCCATACAGCGATAGAATCATCCTTGAAAACTACCGCTTCATACCGAGAAAGAAAGCATTTACATCACGTGGCAGGTGTGAGGGCTGCGCAACCTAAAACCAAGAACGTTGGCTAAGTGAGGGTGAGGAAACTGCGAGTTACTTTGGGTCTTTAAACTCTATAATCCAACGTACCAACCAACCGAGAAATCCGGCAATAAGAAAAAGGGGGGCCGTGCGCCGGCGAGGATGTTTCCCGGCCACACGGATTTCGCCGCTAAATGCAGCTTAGATGTTAAATTTCTACATTGGCTATGTACGTTTTGCGGCGTGTATAATATAAGATCATGTTATTACTTTACCTTAAGTTCTCCGCTAAGTTTCAGCAATCTCACAAATGCTCAATAGCACACGTCAGGAAGGCCCTATAACGACTAGCCAAAAAAGCGACAGTTGCCTGCTTGACAGCTCATTGCTAAGGCGACTGAAAGCCCGCGTAGCGTCGCTCTAATTCGCAAACATTTGTCATAATCTTTAAGTGAGGTGTGTTTGGACTGATGAACAAATATAGAATTTAGTCGATTGCTACAAAAGATCTCTACCCGTTTTTGCCTCCTAGCATGTTCAAAAATCTATTGAGAGTTCTATTCTGACTTCTTCATTTTCTTACCTCACAGGTGTAGCGATAAATGATTTGGCTTTTATACGACCAGCGGGGAATATTAGGCAAAGTCAGGTTGCTGGTCGGAACAGTTTCAATGAAAGCTTCTTGCGCATCGTGTACATAGTTCGTCACATATTCTCGTGAGCATCTGAGTCATACTTGAATGGGCGATGTTCAATGAGTCCTCAAGTCAGCACCCCCCCCCCCCACCCCCAATTACAGCAAAAATAAATTATTCACAAAACGTTCATTCAAATTTTTTCAAACCGATCATACAGATGTCCTACAATATTATATTTTTCATACACTGAATTATGTTTGTATAAGGTATCAGATTTCTGCGAGTTTTCTTCGCACGATTGGTAAAATACGCACTTTTGCGATAGTGCTTGTGAAGGAAGAAGCTGAATCGCTTGGAACTTTTCCCTTAATTTATGTGGAGGGGGAGGAGGAGCTAAAGATAGGGTGAGGAGGGGACTTTTAGATGCGTTACAAATTACATGACATGACAGAAATTATGGCTCCCATCCATTATTCCACGTGGGTATTTTTGTTCGCTTTCATGCATTTTGGCGCTCGCTTATACACTAATCTCTCCATTTGTTGCCTTAATTACATCGTGAGAAGTCTTTAGCATGCAGTTCCCAGCTACGGTATTATGCAAAATACCGCTCGACATAGAGATCATATATCGCTTAAAAAAAGGTGCCTGCGTGGCATAGGAGTTCCCAGCCTAAAGAAAGTGCACAACCGAGCGGAAACAAGTCGACTCAATATTCTGTTCTGTCGCAAAAAGCCAGAATTTTCTCTAGTTCTTTAGTGCGCAATAGTAGTACACAGTTTTGTTTCTGTTGACGTTTTTGTAGTCTTTAGTTCAAAGCCATTTTATGAAAAAAAAAAAACAAAAAGGGGGCAATATTATATCGTGGCAACGGGAAATTATCTACGTTTTTCCGACAGGGTGGCATGTCAGGCGAGGAATGCATGCGTCCTTAAGGGTTCGATTATCCTCGCTCTATTATCTGAATTGGCAAACCAGACTTGCGAGCTGCTGCGTAATTGCCTTTGCCAAGTGGTCGCATGACGTCGTTGAAATCTAAATCATATCATAACAGATGCTGTAGCCATGCCATTGCTTTTCTTTTATAGCGCCGGCAATGACGCTGACAACGGGAACGCCGAGTTTTCTATAGATGGAGGTTTTCAGCGCTACCGTATTAAGAAGCAGATAAGTGACCTTGTTGGTGGCTCATCTTGCTATGACAATATTCAGCTCCCCTCGTGCCGACTCCTCCTGACAAGGTGCTTCGCGATGTCTTCCTTCTGACCTCGGTGTGTCTGCTTTGCAGCTGCCAAGTCGGAGGAGTTCGCGAATGTCGTGCTCGAGAGTCTCCACAACCAGCCTCCCTGCATATACCCAGTGCTTGTGGTTTCCTGACTCCTGGGATGGGTGTGCAGCCACGTGCTGGTGGCGTTCGTGTTCATTCGCCATGGTCACGGGCTCCTAGTCAAACTGATGTCTCGGCTTACCCACTTTACGTGCTGTGTAATTGTTTTTTACTGTACTGTGTGAATGTTGCATTTTTCGATTTGATTTAGCTCTAATAACACGACCAAAATGTCTTGAGTGTTCTAGTTTTCTTGTTTTTTTCCTTATGACACCAGTATTGGGAATAGTTTTGGCGTTTGTAAGATTCGCAGAAAACGTTTTACAGACGCAGGTAAAATGTTCAAACATTTTTTATGTAAGAATCCTCTCTCGTCCTGCATATAGTTCGTCAGATACAATCATCGTGAGAAGAAAAGTCACACCCGAACAGTTCAAATCTGTGCGGCTAAGTCACACACGAATAGCTCAAATCTGCCAGAGGTCAGCAACACCTACAAGTAAACCGGCCTAGCACACCAGTCACGCCTGTTTGGTTATCGGGGATTCTGCTGCGCACGACATCTTTAGCGGTCTCATTCACAATCACTCCTTTAGTTACCATCTATCATACCTTGTACTATAAAGGCTATGAAAATATATATAAGTTTCGAATATTATGCCTGACTACGAAAGAAAAACAGGTGTTCACTACGCAAAAAATATTTATTTCAACATTGCATTACAAGCCATGCCTGCCTGCAAGCCGCCGGAGACATCGAAAGCATGTCAAACGATCACATACACCAAAAAATTACTGTGACTAAACAGTTTATGCGCGAACAGCTGCTCCTAGAACCCACACTTGACTCTTTTGATGTCTTGCTATTGGCGAAATCTGGATGCACACATTGTTTTATTTAGATCATGCAGCTAAAATGTGTTTTTAATGCTCCAGTTTAGCATTTCTACGATCTATGAGTAAGTTGCAAACACTTTAGTAATATGTGAACAACTCTGCTCCACCATCTAAGGCAATGGAAGTGAATTATTGCCCCCTTCTGTAAGTCCAGAGTAAAGCTAGGAAGCTATGCTCTTTCAATAAAACATATATGCTTGATCACAGTCACATTCAGAGTTGAAAAGCATTTTGTTTTTAGAATGAGCCTTCCAAAACCTTCTTAGCTTAAATAGTATTTTTCAATTACCAAGAGCTTTGTGATTGCAATAAATTATTTGCTTATTTGACTCCGCTTCAACGCAAGGTTAAAAATATTGAGTTAACGTACGTGGATTCCCTTCTTCTGCATCCTTCCTAGCGCATGTATTGTGGCCTGCTTAGTTTAGTGATCATGCCAGTCTTTGGAATCAATATTTAGTTTAATGCGTATGCTATGGACGCAAAGGACAAAGCCAGTGATACTGGAGGGAAGAAGGAAATTACACTTTATATTGACACATGAAGCCGAAGAATGATGCTTCTAATAGAAGGAAAACGGCAAGGAATTGAAGCTGTGGCTCCGTTCATGCTCGCTTGAGTTCTTCGGTTCCAGAATACCTTCTGACGAAGGTTTCGTTAGAAATCTGGTGCCAAGATCTTACTAATTATTCACAGTTTTAAGAGCGCGCCGCCAGATTTTTAACGAAAATTTACTCAGAAGCCAACATGGAACCGGTGAACTGACCTCTGGGGCTGAAACGTGGAGGCTAACCAAGAAAGTTCTACTTAAGTTGAGGACAACCCAGAGGGCTATGGAACGCAAAATGGTAAGGGTAACATTAAGAGATAGGAAGCGTGCAGAGGGTGTCAGAGAAATAACTCAAGTTACCGACATTCTAGTGGAAATTAAGAAGAAAGGGGCATGGGCAGGACGTGTAGTGCGAAGAGAGGATAACCGATGGTCGCTGGGGGTAACAAACTGGATTCCAAGGGAAGGAAAGCGTAGCAGGGGGCGGCAGAAAGTTAGGTGGGTGGATGAGGTTAAGAAGTTCGCAGGGGTCAAGTGGATGCAGCTAGCACAGAACCGGGTTAAGTGGAGAAATATGGGAGAGGCCTTCGCCCTGCAGTGGGTATAGTCAGGCTGATCATGATGATGATGATGAACTCCAGCGAAAGATTAAAGCGGGCACGAACGGAGCCACCGCTTCACTTCTTCGCCATCTTCTTCTGTCACACGTGTCCTTCTTCGCCATCTTCTACATGTGTCAATATAAGCAACCTCGGCCCGCAGTGAGTCAAATACATGCGAGCCACAACTTCTGCACAACGTCGTCAATAAGTGCATCGCGGACATCACTTGCGTTATGCAGTACGGTGGCCGGGTAGCGACAAATGTACAGCCGGCCAATTCTTGAGAAGTGCAGTACGACCGTCGACTGCCCGGCGTTGCTTCGTCGATAGACCTAGGAGATGGAAAAGCGCGCGAGTTCAAAGGCATGCCCGAAATTCCTGCTGCTGCATTAAGCGTCGGCTGTCTGCTGTTCTGATGAGTGCGAAGCAAAGCTTACCCTCAATCGACTGTTACGCATTGGCACACCAAGACGCTGCCTCAGCTTGTTTCTATCCGTTGCCTATATTGATATAACAGAGTGATTTAGAATAGAGGGACCCTATCGTTTGGGGGAATAGGGTAACAGCGGGGCGCTAGTGCGCAAGACCCGAGTGATTACCGCACCTGTCGAACGCGCAGGACCGCATCACCCTGCGCGTTCGCATTGTCGCCCCGCAATTACATATCCTCCTAGCCGGTAGGGTTCCCCTATTTTCAAACTCGCTACTATATATAAAGAACTTGTGAAATTAACAGCATTTTAAAATCCCCAATAACAACTGAAATTGTTTGTTTCTGAACAGTTAATGCTCTATATCATTAAATATGAATGCAATAAACAATTTATTAAGAAACGTCCTCGAAGCAGTACCCGCAGATGGAATATATAGGACAAGCGTTTTAAGCGGAACGTTACAACTTTGCTGCTATCAAAGCTACAAGCACACAGTAGCTAAAACATAAGTCCTTTCATAACTCGGACATAAATCTTGAGTGGCTGCTGCAACAAAGCAGATCAGCAAATCAGACTGAACGCCATCAAGAAGCATGATTACATCCCCCCTCCACCGCGTTCCCTCCCCAGATTTCCGCTTCGCATCAGCTCAGCTGTGACGGCTCGCGCGCGTGCACGAGCTGCGGACGCCGCTCAGTGACTCCTGGACACTGCTGACAGCGTCATGTTGATTACATCCCCCCTCCATCGCGTTCCCTCCCCAGATTTCCGCTTCGCATCAGCTCAGCTGTGACGGCTCGCGCGCGTGCACGAGCTGCGGACGCCGCTCAGTGACTCCTGGACACTGCTGACAGCGTCATGTTGATTACATCCCCCCTCCATCGCGTTCCCTCCCCAGATTTCCGCTTCGCATCAGCTCAGCTGTGACGGCTCGCGCGCGTGCACGAGCTGCGGACGCCGCTCAGTGACTCCTGGACACTGCTGACAGCGTCATGTTGATTACATCCCCCCTCCATCGCGTTCCCTCCCCAGATTTCCGCTTCGCATCAGCTCAGCTGTGACGGCTCGCGCGCGTGCACGAGCTGCGGGCGCCGCTCAGTGACTCCTGGACACTGCTGACAGCGTCATGTTGATTACATCCCCCCTCCATCGCGTTCCCTCCCCAGATTTCCGCTTCGCATCAGCTCAGCTGTGACGGCTCGCGCGCGTGCACGAGCTGCGGACGCCGCTCAGTGACTCCTGGACACTGCTGACAGCGTCATGTTGATTACATCCCCCCTACATCGCGTTCCCTCCCCAGATTTCCGCTTCGCATCAGCTCAGCTGTGACGGCTCGCGCGCGTGCACGAGCTGCGGGCGCCGCTCAGTGACTCCTGGACACTGCTGACAGCGTCATGTTGATTACATCCCCCCTCCATCGCGTTCCCTCCCCAGATTTCCGCTTCGCATCAGCTCAGCTGTGACGGCTCGCGCGCGTGCACGAGCTGCGGACGCCGCTCAGTGACTCCTGGACACTGCTGACAGCGTCATGTTGATTACATCCCCCCTCCATCGCGTTCCCTCCCCAGATTTCCGCTTCGCATCAGCTCAGCTGTGACAGCTCGCGCGCGTGCACGAGCTGCGGACGCCGCTCAGTGACTCCTGGACACTGCTGACAGCGTCATGTTGATTACATCCCCCCTCCATCGCGTTCCCTCCCCAGATTTCCGCTTCGCATCAGCTCAGCTGTGACGGCTCGCGCGCGTGCACGAGCTGCGGACGCCGCTCAGTGACTCCTGGACACTGCTGACAGCGTCATGTTGATTACATCCCCCCTCCATCGCGTTCCCTCCCCAGATTTCCGCTTCGCATCAGCTCAGCTGTGACGGCTCGCGCGCGTGCACGAGCTGCGGACGCCGCTCAGTGACTCCTGGACACTGCTGACAGCGTCATGTTGATTACATCCCCCCTCCATCGCGTTCCCTCCCCAGATTTCCGCTTCGCATCAGCTCAGCTGTGACGGCTCGCGCGCGTGCACGAGCTGCGGGCGCCGCTCAGTGACTCCTGGACACTGCTGACAGCGTCATGTTGATTACATCCCCCCTCCATCGCGTTCCCTCCCCAGATTTCCGCTTCGCATCAGCTCAGCTGTGACGGCTCGCGCGCGTGCACGAGCTGCGGACGCCGCTCAGTGACTCCTGGACACTGCTGACAGCGTCATGTTGATTACATCCCCCCTCCATCGCGTTCCCTCCCCAGATTTCCGCTTCGCATCAGCTCAGCTGTGACGGCTCGCGCGCGTGCACGAGCTGCGGACGCCGCTCAGTGACTCTTGGACACTGCTGACCGCGTCATGTTGACATTGAGTGACCAAACTATCGGTATGATCATATTTGGTATTGCGGCCCGGAAACCTGCCCGTATATGGGCAGCCAGCGACGACACATTTCGGACTGGACCTGCGAAAGGGCGAAAGCCATGGTGGAGCTAACAAAGGCAGCCGGCGGTCGCCGAGACCGGTCAACCCGTACTGCAGGAAAAAGAAAGCGCAACAAAGGAGCGAAAGGGCTTAAAGAAGGAGGAAAATCAGCAATGTCAAGTGGTCGCGTGTCGTCGTTAAGCTCCAAGGCTTATCAGGCCTCGTCTGTGTCAGCTGCCAAACTCATGCCGTGATGTTTCTCTAACAGCGCTGGCGATGACGCCGACAACGGGAACACCGGATTATTTTGCAGAACGGGGTTTTTAATGCAATCATGTAGAAAAGCAGGTACACGAAATTGTTTACAACTCTTTTTGCTATGGCATTAAACTTGTCTCCTTGTTTCAGTATTTGAGGGCAGAGGCTTTAGAGAGCCGTGTAAGATTTTCGCGTAAGAGATAATTCCCGAATTACATGCAATGCTGCTCGCATAGCTCGAAGATTCTATTGAAACCTACTGGCAACCCGTAATAGGTATCGCGTGCCAGACGGCGGCTCTAGTAAAATTTAATAAACGCATGACACGTACACAACGGCACCGACACCTAGACTTCGTAGCGCACGTTGGGGCAATCTTCACCCGCAGCCACGCGAAAAGAATCGCCCGCCACGACCATGCAACTCTCCAAGAAACACCTGGTTAACACAAACTCGCATATCTCAAAAAATCAGTTAAGTCTAAAATTTTCCACGCCGCGCTTTCACCTCACACAGGCGTATTAGCTCCTGTTTTATCAAGAAGCATTTTTCGGGCATAATGCGAATATCTCAAAATGTTTACCGGTAGGACAGAAGATAAAGGTCATTACTGAAAGGTGATAGGGGCACCGAGCGAGCGCTTTGTTCTTATAATAAGTGCCCAGCGCGGTCACGTTAGAAGAGCGAATACAAAATTCTCGCAGACGCAGCCGTTTTTCGCCTTGGGAGCAGTCACGTGAGCACCGATCGAGCGCGGGGGCTGATGACTCTTATCGGGCATGGTTCGGTCAGCTCCCCTCTGCACGTGCATGCCGGCAAGAGCCATTTAGTTATTGTGTCGTTCTAGTTTGTCGCGCTATGTGCACGAAGCATTGACTTTCATTTTTGTTCTGTATGTGGTGTCCGCAACGCTTGCTCCGCAACGAAGTTGAATGCAGCGGCGGCGACCAATGGCTTATGCGACACGTTTAGCAGCTCAAGGACGCTATTGTTGGGCCGAATGCCAACGCCAAGCGGGCAAGGATTACCAAGTTCTTCCTTCAAAAATATTAAAGTTCAGTTTTTCCTGAGAATCTTTTTTGTTTGTTACAAAAGCTCGTTTTGTGCAGTGCAGCGTCGACGGACGCGACGGGCCGAGGGCCGCCAAAGCATTTTCGCTCGTCGCTGTCGCGCTCAGTTTCTGGGTTTTTAGACAATTTCACATATCACCCAGAGGCAGCTCGCTAGGCAGAAAATTGGAGAAGGCTTTGGGCTACTGAATTTCTGTAATGGCTTTTTTTCTTTTTTTTTTTTTGCGAGCGATGTTGGTTTTCCTAGTGCGGTTTAAGCGAAGAACCTACAGACGCTGATTTCGTCTGATCCGTGCATATATAAGCGCATCGAGACAATTCCGTAAAAGCTTGGTAAGGTAGTAAAGGAAAATGAAAAGGCTAGTGCGGCTAGATATAGGTTATTTTCGAAAGGAGCAGGAGAAAGGCACTGCTTGCAATGCAAGTATGCATCGTAGCGTAGCAGCACACCGCGGCGCTGCGACCCCCCCTCTCTTTTTTTGTAGTGTTAGACTTGACCGAATGACGACGGGGCGGTAACAAAGCAATGCTGAAAACGCGCCCCTCTGTTGCAGAGTCCCGTCACTCCGTTCGGTGTGCACCAGCGGCAACGACAGGCGTTGGCGGCGGGGTCGCGCGTCGGATCGTTAGGGATTGTCGCGAGAAATTTTTGCCATTTTGCTAAACTCGAAACTCCACTTATCTAGAACTTTTTTCCGGATTTTACAACTTTGAGTTAACTAGGGTTTACAGTAGTTTAGCGGTCGCTGTCTTGCTGCCCGGACCTATTTCTGTTGCCGCAAAAGCACCTCACAGTAGTTATGTCGTGCACTGAACGCTTTCGCGGCATCTTTGCATCCTAGCGACCTTCAACTTCATGCTGGCGAAGACAGCTTTCACTGCACGTGTAAAATTTGTCTGTGGCGCCACCTAAAACCAAGTTTTCCTAACTGCGAGTGAGAAAAATCTGAAGTTCTTAGGTAGCTAAACCCTAATTTCCAGCTAACCAACCGTGAATGCTCGCAACACGTATGTATAGCCTTGAACAAATATATGGCAGCGCAAAGAGACAAGGACAGCGCGAGACGATAGGACGGCGCTGAACTTCCAACTTTTATGGCGAACGAATCCCGTGAACATATATAATATGAAAAATCCGGCGTCATCGTCAATGTATGCGCAAATAAGTGCGTTCTTTTTCAGAGAGAGTGACAGAAACTGGACTAACACATGCTTCTCCCCGATTGCATATCAGTTTCGATTCCCATTTCTCGCGTTACACGTTGTTTGCTCCTTTTTCTAATAACAGCGCTAGCAAGATCCAGGGAACAGTCGTTACAAGTAAGGCAGATGGGTGGCCACAAACCTTTAAAATCATTTCCATCACGGGCATTTTTTACGTTGTTGGCGTGTTCTTTCAACCTGTCGTTCACGCATCTCCCAGTTTGGCCTACATAAGTTTTTCCACAGTTTAACGGAATTTCGTAGACTACGCCGTCTGCGCATTGAACAAAGCGCCGCCGATGCTTCTTAAACAATATATATATATATATATATATATATATATATATATATATATATATATATATATATATATATATATATATATATATATATATATATATATATATATATATATATATATATGCAGAGCGCACAAGAGGAGCGCTGAAGCCGACGAGTGGTTTGTTATGTCTACGGGCAGATGGCTGCCAACGTCGCCGTGCTGCAGAACAACTTCGCCAACGACGACGACGACGCCACACCGGATGCTCAAACACTCGTCGTTCCCTGGGGCGCCATGAGGAGCGTGGGTTTGACCTTCTACCCGGTGCTTGTGGTGTCCTGGCTCATGCAGTGGTTGTGAAGCCAAGTGCTGGTGTTGTTCGTATTCATTTTGGGTGGCGGACAAAGTGGCCTCGAGCTCGACGACCATTTGACGGCGGCGGAAGGCTTCGAGGTGATGGCGCCGGCCAGTGGGGAGCCTAATGCCAACTTGCTAATTTGGCAGAATCAGTAACACAAAAGGCCTTAGAATTCATCTCCAAGGCACTTAAATACGACGAGGAGAATGAAGATTTCAAGGATCGGGACGTTGACCTCTACCCGACCTCTCGGCCGGCCCATGCCACTCATCTGCGGCTAATAAATGTGCCTATAGACACTAGCCTTACCTCTACCTTCTGTTTGTTCATCCTGTAAAATGAATTAAAACTCTCCTCCCAACGCATGCATTCTTAAACAAAACCCCCGCTAGTATTGAAATCTGCCATACTCAAAGCCAAGCGCAAATATTACCCGGAAACGACCATATCTGCACTTGTTCTGCAAAAGAATATTGCGAATTCGATGAGCTTCTTATACTTTTCCTGTTCGTATACGATGTAAGTGTTCTCCACTCCTTAAAGGAAAAGACTCCAAACACAAATCAGGTTTCAGTTTCATATGGTTCTCGCTGCCCATCCTTACAAGTGGCTACTAGCACTGAGGGCAATCGCATTACCATCGGGATAGACAACCGTAGTTAGCCACGCAAGCGAGCAACATTGTTTGTCGAACAACGTGCTGTGTTTCACCCCTCCGGCATTCCTCAGCTATGGAGAGCTCGCGATGACACTCACGTCTAAACAGTCTGCTTACTCTATATGGATGAGAGTTCTTGTTAGAAGTTATGTATTCTATCCATCCTATCCAGGTGAAGTGGCAGAGACGGAAGAAAATAGCTCTAAACGTCAACCGCTATGAACCAATTCCGGGAAACCGTCACCCACAGGTTTCACCTATATATATAACACATTTTTTTAATCATTCACGCCGCCCGCACGGCGTTAACCCGCTCTTCTGCGACTAGTTAAACCAGCTCTTTTATGCTACGGAGATATCAAGGCTGGCATATTGTGCGTTTTATTTTTTTTTTTTGTCCGAAAATTTTTTTTTTTATCCTGTCAAATTTTGATAGTTAACGTTAAAAGTTTAACGACAACAATTATTCGATTGTTTCAGTTCAAGCGTCCAAAAGCCATCGAAAACGGTCGCAAGACGCTTGATATCTGCTGTGTACAGACCGACACAAAGCGATTACAGAGGTACGCCATCTTCCCTCATCTATATCCATCACCTTCTTCAAATATTTCAAGTGATCAATTACTCAGAAGACAACTTCGGTTCGTCAGAGTTTAGTACGGACAGTAAAAAAGCGTCAAAGCGACCTCGAAAGCCAACACGCATCCATTCATAAGTTTCGCTTTCATCTCCGAAACGACGGTGATGTACAAACCAAGCAAACTCGCGATCGTCGCTCATAGCTTCGAAGTAATTAGCAAAGGCGCACACACAAAAAAAAATTCTTCACATTGTAAAACTTTGGATACTGTGTCTGGAAAAGGATGACGCTACGCCGATCAACGAGGGGTTCGTGTACGACACGCAAAGCAGTTTGTAACTGCACTCAGCAGCTCGTCCGGTGGGCCCCGCCACGCCTTGGGCGTCAAAATATGCATCTACGCGCCGCTGACAGAAACCGCCAGGGACAGAAGAGAGGTCCCTGGACCAGGTAGTGTCTTCTCTTGGCATTGAAAGGTCGGTCCAAGTGCAGCACGCTAGGTTATAACGTGACAAGCGCTGAGAGAACAGAGGGCACTGACGGACGGACACAGAGCTGACGGATGAAGCAATTAAAATATGGCCGCCAGCGCGGAATCAGCGGGCTGCTCATTGTTGCCAGACTTGCGTTTGTAAACCCTCTTTTATTTAGCTAGAAGCTCTGCGTGCCTATCCTTCGGGATTCGTGTCAATCTCAAAGTTTACTTGGTGGATCCCTA
This sequence comes from Amblyomma maculatum, assembly GCF_055883805.1. Taxonomy (NCBI): domain Eukaryota; kingdom Metazoa; phylum Arthropoda; class Arachnida; order Ixodida; family Ixodidae; genus Amblyomma; species Amblyomma maculatum. The sequence continues at coordinate 13,859,556 of NW_028146738.1, forward strand.
GACGCATGTCTAAGCATGTCTATCAATCTATCAACCGTCACCCAACCACTGGAGCTAATACACGACATTTCCCTTAGCATTGATAACCAAAAACAAATCGACCTCATCTTTTTAGATTTCTTCAAAGCTTTCGATCGCGTTTCTCATGTAAAACTTATTAAGAAATTAGCATCCATATTCGGTGAAAACCCTGCCATAGATTGGATCCTGGACTATCTAGCAGATCGTCACCACTTTGTACAAATAAATAACCAGAACTCACAAATAGTACCTGTTATCTCTGGAGTACCGCAAGGTTGCGTACTGGCGCCAATATTATTTTTACTCTTTATAAATGACCTTCCTAAAAATATTCTCGCAAATATCAGGCTTTTTGCAGACGACTGCATCCTTTATCGTGAAATTAATTCCTCTGAAGATCATATAGCTCTAAACAACGCACTGAAAACAGTGTCACAGTGGTGTACAGAGTGGCAGATGGTGCTAAATGTTAATAAATGTGTATTCCTGCCGATAACAAGAAAAAAAGAGTGCCTGCGTTTTCCGTACAGTATAAGCAATACTTTACTAACCCGAGTCAGCGAACACAAATATCTTGGCTTGATACTCACGCATAACCTAAGATGGGACTCGCACGTAAATACCGTAACAGCAGCTGCTACACGAAAGTTATTTTTTCTTAGACGTTGTCTCCGAGATGCACCACCCGAAACTAAAATGTTAGCTTACAATGCCTTTATAAGATCAACAGTGGAATATGCAAACGTCGTATGGTTCCCGGCAACTAAACAAAACATAAGAAAACTAGAAGGAATACAACGGAAGGCGATAAGGTACATCTTTAACAAACATAAAATGACTGACTCGCCAACTCACCTACTTAAGAAAGCCGGCATGCTGAGTTTTGAAAAACGCGCAGTACTAGCACGTCTGACATTTCTGTATCAACTCGTGCATAACCACTTTAATATAGATACATCAAAGTACATCGTCATCTAAGATACAAGACTCACGCGCTATAAACACTCTTTGACTATAAATGAATTTTCTTGCCATTGTGACAGTTTCAAAAACTCATTTTTCCCCCTTGCAATTAGAGAGTGGAACACCTTGAAACCATCAATAACACAAAGTTCAAAACTGGATGAATTTGTAAAGCTAGTGGAGGATCATTTACACACAAATTCATGAATGTTCGTCCAAACAGTTTCCTTGTCAGCATACATTGATAACTTGCGAATTGTACTAATCCCTTATTGCGTTGTTATTTCCATTCTGTGTCCATTCTTATACCTTTTTCTTTGTTTTCATGTATCAATAGTTCACTGTACTTTTTACTGTACACTGATCATTGTCTTGCCTCGTTTATTTCTGACCGCAATCTTTCTTTCATTTTAAATGATTGTCCCTGCCTTTGAACATATTCCAAATATTGTCTGACTTTTTGTATGCGTTTTGTGCCCTGCCTGTAACGATCCCGCCCGGGATTGACAGTATTCCTAAATAAATAAATAAACACAACCACAACTCTCTTCGAGTCATATATCTTCGTTGATAGGTAATGCTTCCTAAAAGAGTCTGAAAGTTACGACTCGGACTGGATGAAGGTATATGGAAACGGGCAACTTTCACTTCCGGTCTCTCATCACTCTTCCCGTCGTTACATTTTTATGACGACAAATTTCTTCTCGCAAAGGCTCTTAACCTCTAACACAAAAATTGTTTTGGAAAACCCGTAAAGAACGCACGATAAGCCAGGTACGCCAACTGAGCCTTTTCAACAGTGATATTTAATAGAACATGCTCCTAAAATTTATTTTTTTTTGGAAGGGCACAAAGGTAGCGGCTTAGCGCAAGCATGCTAGCGCACTTAAACTATACTTAAACAACACAACATGCTACGTCGCTGCGACACCGACTCGGGCATGATGTGTTCACCTGACCAAAACACGCACGGGCTTCGTCATTCATTGAGCTCCTCCGAATATATACTACATGGGCGACGTGCCAATTTCAAAGGCAATCTTTCTCGTCTACTACATTTTACCGCCGGCTTGTTTGATCGAACTCGGGAAAGAAGCACCCTAGCAAGCACAATTAAATGCGAAGGCAACGCTCGAAGGTGCGGGCTCTAGAACTGCGGCGCAGGCGATCGCCACCGTGCCACTTCATTTAGAGCGCAGCTCTTTGGCGCCCGTTCCTGGGTTTCGTGTCGGCGTCGGCCTCGTAACCAGCTCCGCCTACCTTTCAACCCCTAGCTAAGTCCCACTCTTCCTGCGTGGTGTCGACCGCGCGTGTTATCTGATTGCTGCGCGCGCTCCACTGTTCGCGGCTGCTTATACCTATCCCCCACTCTTCCTGCGTGACAGCGAGTGTGCTCTACGGTTATCGAAACGCCGGCTCGCTATCAGCGATCATGGCGCGTGCATCCCAAGCTGAAACGCAGAGTCACGTTCTCTTCACTCGATAGCGGAGGCAGCTGCATTAGCCAGTCGCAGCTTTCTGTTCGTCGCTCAACGTTCTTTTATCTGCCCACGCGCTGGCTCCCGCAACCTCCCGATAACTTATTGCTCTCTTCATTTCTCCGACCACAAATCTTCTGTCATGACCGTCAAGAACTGTTAGTGGAGTGTTTCTTGGAGGAATACAAGCGAAAAATTAAAAATAGTCTGTAATTGTACATACGTGTCTTACTCGAAATCTTTCCCTCAATCTGTCGAAAAGGTGAAACAGCTGACGAGCTGCGCTGACATTTCGCATTAGGAAGTCATGTAATCATCGGTAATTTTTTTTGTCGCCAGTACTACTAGCTTTATGCCACAGTCTCTTCATTTTACTCGTTTATGAAATCATTCTGAAATGTCCCTTCTGCCCATATAATTAGCAGCAATTCGAGAAAAAACCACTGCGTAAACTAATTCTAAAAGACATAGCCACGCGGCATCCATTCCGTCCCGAGGAATGCGGATAAAAGAAGATTCACGATTTCGTAGAGGGCATGGACATCTGAGCAGCCAAAGCGGCGAATAATACCGCTAACGGCCAAAATACGTGTCCTACAGCCAATGAGGGAAGAACACATGCCTTGCGTTAGTTAAGTTGTGCGCGTTGAGTAATAAATTATTTTTTCTACCCTAAGGTATTCCTAGTCTCCGCCATTTCATTAGCCTGGCCCCTTTATGTTCAGACAGCATAGCAAAAAAGGCACACAGAGCTTTCTGACGTTTAAGTATAACCTTTTAAATCGCAAGGTTGTGCGGATTACAAACAGAGCTTCTTGAACATCTTTTTAGAATAAGACACCGGGAGTAGTGCAGTTATTACCGAAATACCGTTTCATGTTTTTTCGATATAGATGAGGGAAGATGGCGTACCTCTATAATCGCTTTGTGTAGGTCTGTACAGAGCAGATATCAAGCGTCGTACGACCGTTTTCGATGGCTTCTGGACGCTTGAACCGAAACAATCGATTAATTATTGTCATTAAACTTTGACCGTTAACTATCAAAATTAGACTAGATAAAAAAAATCTACCGGGCAAGGAACGATCCGCGCAATATGCCGGCCTTGATATCCCCGTTGCATAAAAGAGCTGGTTTAACTAGCCCCACAAGAGCGGGTTTACGCTGTTCGTGTGGCATGAATATTAAAAAATGTTATATATATAGGCGAAGCGTCTGGGTAACGGTTACCGGAATTGTTTCCTAGCGGTTGAAGTTTAGAGGTTTTTTCTTCCGTCTCTGCCACTTCACCGGATAGGATGGATAGAATACATAACTTCTAACATGCACTTTCATCCATAGAGAGTAAACAGGCTGTTTAGACGTGAGTAGCCATCGCGAGCTCTCCATAGCTTAGGAATGCCGGAGGGGTGAAACACAACACGTTGATCGACAAGCAATGTTGCGCGCCTACGTGGCTCGATACGGTTGTAAATCCCGATGGTAATGCGATTGCCCTCAGCGCTAGTAGCCACTTGTAAGGATGGGCAGCGCGAATCATATGAAACTGAAGCTTGATTTGCGTTGCAGACTTTTTCCTTTCAGGAGTGCAGAACGCTTACATCGTATACGAACAGAAAAAGTATAAGTAGCTTATCGATTTCGCCAAATGTTCTTTTGCAAAACAAGATATGGTCATTCAGAATGCGCGTTATCGTGAGCAAACACAATTCTGATGTTAACATTAAACCAGTAATAAAAAATGCATGATTACTACAGATGTTGCCCGGCACAAGGTACGGAACCCAGAGCGCTTACCTCCAGGCACAGCGGTGCGCGTCCTCGTTGGAGCTGCATCACACGGCGTGGTAACACAGCCAACATCAGAACCAAGGTCCTATGTTGTACAAATCGACAGAGGACAAGCAAGACACACAGCAAGACACCTTCAACCCTTGCAGGACGCGAGCACCACACGACATAGACGTGTTTGTAAGCGGCCAGAATGTCTGGACCTGTGAGATCAAACCTTTCAAGAAAGGGGGGTGTTGTGGGCGCCACTGACGACAGCGCCCCAAGCGGCAAGCTAACCAGTCGGACCGCCGGGAGACCCCGGCATGGCCGACCGCGCCAAGTAGAGCGAAAACGGGCGCCATTACCTGATGTATAAATAAAGAGTTTTGCTTGTTATACCGGCTACGTCTACCACAAAAGCCTTGCTCACCAAGTGCAACATTATTCATAGAACCACCTCCGCCTGTCATCCCCAGACTAATGGCCTCACTGAGCGTTTCAATCGTACCCTTGGCCACATGCTCTCTATGTACGTCTCCTCCAACCACTCAAATTGGGACCTCGTCCTTCCGTATGTCACTTACGCTTATAGTACCCCAACGCAGTCTACTACTGGCTTCTCTCCTTTTTTTCTCCTCTACGGCCGTCACTCCTCTTCTACAATCGACACCATACTCCCGTATCAGCCAGACATATCAGAGTATACACCTGCGTCTCAAGCAGCCCAGCATGCGGAAGACTGTCGACAAATTGCCCGCGCATTCACGGTTAACACCCCGTACCGCTATAAATCCAACCATGACAACCAACACTCGACACCTGACTTCTCATCTGGTGCTCTTGTGTGGCTGTGGATACCTTCCAATGCTCCTGGACTGTCTTCAAAATTTCTTGCTAAACACCATGGCCCATACCGGGTTCTGGAGCGCACCTCTCCGGTTAATTATGTGGTGGAACCTCTTATGCCGTCTCATGATCTACGCCGGCGCGGACGCGAGATTGTTCACGTCCAGCGCCTTTAAACCCTATTACGACCCTGCCGTCTCGCTCACGCCGTAAATCGCCAGGAGGTCTCCTCTTCGTCCCGCGGGAAATTGTGAAGAGGAAGAAGTACACGAGGAACATTCCAGGCAGTGACATCGTGATCGCTGCGCGTGTTGGACCTGACGGTGTTCGCTGTCGCTGTGCTCGCCGCTGATCTGCCCAGTCCTGCTGATCTGCTCATTAAACCCCCATCTTACAATATATATATATATATTAAGAAGCATCGGCGGCGCTTCGTTGAATGTGCAGAAGACGTAGACTACGAAACTCCGTTACACTGTTGAAAAACTTATGTAGGCGAAACTGGGAGATTCATGAACGAAAGGTTGAAAGAGCACGCCACAATTTAAAAATGCCCGTGATGAAAATAATTTTGAAGGTTTTCTGGCCCCCCACTGCCTTACTTGTAAGGACTGTTCCCTGGATCTTGCTAGCACTGATCAGAAAAAGGAGCAAACAACGTGTAACGCGAGAAATTAGAATCGGAACTGATACGCAATCGGGGAGAAGCATGTGTTCCGATTTTATATCTCTCTCTGAAAAAGAGCGCACTTATCTGCGCAAACATTGACGATGACGCCGGATTTTTCAGAGTGTATATATATATGTTGACGCGATTCGTTCGCAATAAAAGTTGGAAGTTCAACGCCGTCCTTGTCCTCTCGCCTTGTCCTTGTCTCTTCGCGCTGCCATATATTTGTTCAAGGCTATACATACTTGTTGCTGCGAGCATTCACGTTTGGTTGGCTGGATTTTAGAGTTTAGCATTCTTGAGAACTTCGGAATTTTCTCGCTCGCAGTTAAGAAAACTTTTTGATTTTAGGTGGTGTCACAGACAAATTTCACAAGTGCAGGGAACGCTGTCTTCGCCACCATAAAGTTGAAGTTTGCTATGATGCAAAGATGCCGCGAAAGCATGCAATGCACGACTGAACTACTGTGAGATGCTTTTGCGGCAACAAGAAAGAGGTCCGGGCGGCGAGACAGTGACCGCTAACTACTGTAAACCCTCGTTAACTCACAGTTGTAAAATCCGGAAAAATTTCGAGGTAAGCGGAGTTTCGAGTTTAGCCAAATGCGGAAAATGCCTGGTGGCAATAGAGAGATTTACCTTACGGTGATCAGCGATCCGCCACCGCGACCCTCTACCGCACGTGGGCGGAACGCACAAGCAGATTGGTCCCGACGCGCCAGGTCTATGTGCCGGCATCAAGTATATGGCGCCATCTAGTGGCGTCAAGGTGATATGGGCATGCGCAGTGCAATTCGCGGTAGCGAATCGCGGATTACGGTAAGCTAAATCTCTCTAATCCCTGAAGATCCGTCGCGCAACGCCGCCGCCAACGCCTGTCGTTCCCGCTGGTGCACACCGCATGGAGTGACGGGACTCTGCAACAGAGGGGCGCGTTTTCAGCATACTTTTGTTACCGCCCCATCGTCGTTCGGTCAAGAGGAGTACAGTCACACTATGTCCCATTTCTAACACTACACAGCTGGAAATACCATACCAGTGATGAATTTTTAGTAACGCATCGCATTAAAAAAAAAAGGACAGGGGGGTCGCAGCACAGCGGTATGCTGCTACACCTAATTCTACTATGGCTACACTGCGATGCATACTTGCATTGCAAGCAGTGACTTTCTCCTGCTCTTTTCGACAATTAAATATGCCTAGCCACACTAGCCTTTTCATTTTCCTTTACTACCTTACCAAGCTTTTACTGAATTGTCTCGATGCGATCATATAAGCGCGGATCATACGAAGTCAGCGTCTGCAGGTTCTTCGCTCAAACCGGACTAGGAAAACCAACCTCGCTCGCAGAAAAAAAAGCCAGGATGAAAATTGAGTAGCCCAAAGCCTTTACAATTGGCTGCCAAGCCAGCTGCCTCTGGGTGATATGTGAAATTGTCTAAAAACCCAGAAACTGAGCGCGACAGCGACGAGCGAAAATGCTTTGGGCGGCCCTCGGCCCGTCGCGTCCGTCGACGCTGCACTGCACAAAGGGAACTTTTGTAATGAACAGAAAAAATTCTCAGGAAAAACGGAACTTTATTGTTTTTGAAGGAAGAAATTAGTAATGCTTGCCCGCTTAGCGTTGGCATTCGGCCCGACAAAAGCGTCCTCGAGCTGCTAAACGCGTCGCATAAGCCATTGGTCGCAGCCGCTGCATTCAACTTCATTGCGGAGCAAGCGTTGCGGACACCACATACAGAACAAAAATGAAAGTCAATGCTTCGTGCACATAGCGCGACAAACTAGAACGACACAATGGCTCTTGCCGGAATGCACGTGCAGAGGGGAGCTGACCGAACCACGCCCGATAAGAGTCATCAGCCCCCGCGCTCGATCGGTGCTCACGTGACTGCTCCCAAGACGAAAAACGGCTGCGTCTGCGAGAATTTTGTATTCGCTCTTCTAACGTGACCGCGTTCGGCACTTAGTATAAGAACAAAGCGCTCGCTCGGTGCCCCTATCACCTTTCAGTAATGACCTTTATCTTCTGTCCTACCGGTAAACATTTTGAGATATTCGCATTATGCCCGAAAAATGCTTCTTGATAAAACAGGAGCTAATACGCCTGTGTGAGGTGAAAGCGCGGCGTGGACAGTTTTCGACCTAACCGATTTTTTTAGATATGCGAGTTTGTGTTAACGAGGTGTTTCTTGGAGAGATGCATGGTCGTGGTCGGGCGATGTTTTTCGCGTGGCTGCGGGTAAAGATTGCCCCAACGTGCGCTACGAAGTCTGGGTGTCGGTCCCGTTGTGTACGTCTCAGGCCTTTCTAATTAGAATTTTACTAGAGCCGCCTTACGACACGCGATACCTACTACGGGTTGCCCGAAGGTTTCAGTAGAAGCTTAGAGTTATGCGAGGAGCATTGCGTGTAATTCGGGAATCATCTCTTACGCGAAAATCTTATACGGCTCTCTAAAGCCTCTACCCGCAAATACTGAAACAAGGAGACAAGCTTAATGCCGTAGCAAAAAGAGTTGTAAACAATTTCGTGTACCTGCTTTTCTACATGATTGCATTGAAAACCCCGTTCTGCAAAATAATCCGGTGTTCCCGTTGTCGGCGTCATCGCCAGCGCTGTTAGAGAAACATCACGGCATGAGTTTGGCAGCTGACACAGACGAGGCCTGATAAGCCTTGGAGTTTAACGACGTCACGCGACCACTTGACATTGTTGATTTGCCTCCTTCTTTAAGCCCTTTCGCTCCTTTGTTGCGCTTTCTTTTTCCTGCAGTACGGGTTGACCGGTCTCGGCAAACGCCGGCTGCCTTTGTTAGCTCGCCCACATGTTAGGTCCCCAGTGTTTGGTCACTCAACGCCAGCATTATGCGGTCAGCAGTCTCCAAGAGTCACTGACCGGCGTCCGCAGCCTCGTGCATGCGCGCGAGCCGTCACTGCTGAGCTGAAGCGGAAATCTGTGCAGGGAATGAGATGGAGGAGGAATGTAATCATGCTTCTTCAGGGCGTGCCGTCTGCTTTGCTGACCTGCTTCGTTGCAGCAGCAACTCAAGATTTATGTCCTAGTTATGAGAGTACTTATTTTTTAGCTGCTGTGTGCTTGTAGATATGATAACAGCAAAGCTGCAACGTTCCACCTAAAACCTTTGTCCAATATTCTATCTGCGGGTACTGTTTCGAAAATCTTTCCTATTACATTCTATATTACATTGATATTTTTGCGTCGTAGACCATTAACTGCTCAGAAACAAATGATTGCAATAAGTTATTGGATACGGTAATTTATTTATTGCAGATGTTTTTTACAGACAGCAGCGTGTTTAAGAATAGGGGAACCGTAGCGGTTAAGGGGATAAGATAATTGCGGGACGACAATGCGCGCGCGCGGGGTGCTGCGGTGAATAGGCTAGAGGTGCTGTAATGGCCATGGGCATGCGCGCTAGCGCACCGCTATTATCCTATTTCCCTAAACGATAGGGACCCGTATTCTAAACCTATCTATTATCATCAATATATGCAACGGATAAAAACAAGCTGAGGCAGCTTCTTGGTGTTCCGATGCGTAACAGTATAATGAAGGTAGGCTTTGGTTCACACTAATCAGGACGGCAGAGCAGCCGACGCTTACTGCAACAGTAGGCATTTTGGGCATGCCTTGCCCTCGCGTGCTTTTCCATCTCCTAGGTCTTTCGATGCAGCAGCGCCTGGCCGCCGACTGTACTTTTCAAGAATCGGCCGGCTGTACATTTGGCGCTACCCGGCCAGCGTATACTTGCTAATACTAGTGATGTCTGCGACGCCCTTAGGGACGATGATGTGCAGAAGTGATGGCTCGCATGTATTAGACTGACTGCGGCCTGTGGTTGCTTATATGGACACATGCAAAGAAGACGGCGAAGAAGGACACGTATGACAGAAGAAGATGGCGAAGAAGTGAAGTGGTGGCTCCGTTCGTGCCCGCTTTCAGCTTTCGTTCCATCGGTTCCATATTGCCTTCTGAGTAAATTTTCATTACAAATCTGCTAGCGCCATCTTAAAACCGTCAAAATTAGTTCGAACTGGACACCAGGTTTCTAACGAAACCTTTCACAGAAGGTATTCGGCAACCAATGAACTCAAACGAGCACGAGCGGAGACACCGCTTCACTTCTTTGCCGTTTTCCTCTATCACGTATCCTTCTTCGCTTTCTTCTACGCCATGTGTCAATATAGAGTACAATTTCCTTCTTCCCTGCCCTATCACGGGATTGGCACATTGTGTCCATGGCACACGCATTAAACTGAATATTCCCTTTATTCCAAAGACTGCCTCGATCACTAGAGAGACAGGCAGAGAGAGAGAGAGTTTTTTAATGAGAAGAAAGGTGGAGAGGTAGGAAGGCATAAAGAGACCCTAGCCTGCTACTATACACACTGGTGAAGGGGGGAGCGGAATTAAGAGAGGTAGAGTGCAAATGAAGGGTGATGATGTCATAGTACGTGAGGTTTCACTTGTGGCCCGTGTTATTTAGGAGACCATTCGGCAACCAATGAACTCAAACGAGCACGAGCGGAGACACCGCTTCACTTCTTTGCCGTTTTCCTCTATCACGTATCCTTCTTCGCTTTCTTCTACGCCATGTGTCAATATAGAGTACAATTTCCTTCTTCCCTGCCCTATCACGGGATTGGCACATTGTGTCCATGGCACACGCATTAAACTGAATATTCCCTTTATTCCAAAGACTGCCTCGATCACTAGAGAGACAGGCAGAGAGAGAGAGAGTTTTTTAATGAGAAGAAAGGTGGAGAGGTAGGAAGGCATAAAGAGACCCTAGCCTGCTACTATACACACTGGTGAAGGGGGGAGCGGAATTAAGAGAGGTAGAGTGCAAATGAAGGGTGATGATGTCATAGTACGTGAGGTTTCACTTGTGGCCCGTGTTATTTAGGAGACTGCCCAGATGCACCTCTAACAAAGGCACAATTGAAGAGGCACACGCTCGCCCAATGTCCATATACTTGTCACACGAACCACTTCGTGTATATTTACGAGCACTTACAAGACACCGTTTTCACCCACTCAGCAAGATTCTGGATGAGAGGCCGGACTGCAGTTTTACAACTGCACTCCGCTGCCATCAGTCGCAAGTACCGACAGGATATGCCCTCCCATATCATCCCACCCAACCACCATGGACGATGGATAAACCTTTTGTGCACCTTCGTGTTCCCGGAATACTAAAGAAATCAATGGTACCAATTAGTGGACTCAAACAACTTACTCTGGCACACATCTGGTCAGAATATCCCAGTTATATTCACATATACACTGATGGATCTGTGTCAGCACAGGCATCCGCTGCAGCTGTGGTCATACCAGCTCGGAAAACGACTCTGCATTTCCTTTTGGGACATACCTCTACATCAACCGCTGCTGAACTTGTAGCCATTCGAGAATCTATTCGCTATATATGTGGGGAACCACCTCAAAAATGGTGTATATTCACGGACTCGAAGACTGCATTACAAATTTTGGAAAACTTCTTACGCCACACTGCCTATCAGTCCCTGGCACTAAACATTATGGATCTCATCACATCTGCCCAGCTGCAAGGCCACACGATAATGTTTCAATGGATTCCTGCCCACTGCGGCCTCCATGGGAATGAGCAGGCCGATGTTGAAGCGAAAAGCGCACTCATCAATGGCTTCCAAACAGCTGTGCCTTTTTCAAGAGCGGATACGACGTGTCTTCTAAAGAGTTATATGAATATTGCTACAGCAGCTTACTGGGCTCAACCAGACGCCCGACACATCCGTCTAAGAAGGCTTGATCGAACATTTAAATTTTATGTTCCGCGTGATATTCCGCGTCATCAGACATGCTTGATACATCGTCTTCGTTTAAACGTGGCTTTCACGCGCAAATACTTACATTTAATTGGACAGCTGGACTCACCGGAATGTTTAACTTGTGGCATCCCAGAGACTGTGGACCATGTATTATTGGTGTGCCCAGAGTATGCGAACGAAAGAAATGTGCTAGCTGCTTCCTTGAAGCGTTTAGACAAGAGGCCTCTGTCGGAGGAACTGCTGCTGGGCGCTTGGCAGGACAAGGGGAAGGGCGTCCAGGCAGTGCGCGCTCTTTGCCGTTATTTGAGCGCCAGCGGACTTGATTCACGTTTGTAAAGCAAGCTGCTGTGTCTGTATATATATTTCATATGCCTTCTCCCACATCGTCACCCATCATGACCTTCTTTCTTCTCTCCTTCCCCTTCCCCAGTGCAGAGTAGCAGGCCAGATTTGAATTATTCGGGCCAACCTCTCTGCCTTTTCCTTTCAATAAATCCATCTATCTATCATGCACACACCTAACGACACTCGTGAAATGCCTCATGCCGCACATGTCTTGGGCACATACAACTAAACTAAGCAGGTTTCTATACATGTGCTAGGAAGGATACGGAAGAAGAGAATTCACGTACGTTAACTCAATATTTCTAACCTTGCGGAGATGCGGAGTGAAATAAGGAAATCATTTATTTGAATGCTAAAGGTCTTGGAAATTTAAAACATACTGCATTAACCAAAGAAGGTTTCGGATAACTCATAACTCTGAAGGTGACTGTAATCAGGTAATAAACGATTTATTTAGGGACGTTTAGGTTCATTTTGAAGGTAGCGCGAAAAACGAGGACCAAGAGTAGGAGGACACAACACGAGCGTGTCCTCCTACTCTTGGTCCTCGTTTTTCGCGCTACCTTCAAAATGAACCAGCTTCAACTTGCCCAACTTTCAACATTACTACGTTTAGGTTCCTAGCTTTACTCTGCACTTACAGAAGGAGGCAATAATTTGCTGCCGTTGTCGTAGATGGTGGGATAGCTGTTCACATATTACTGATGTGTTTCCAACCTGCTCATAGATTGTAGAAATGCTAAAATGGCGCACTAAAAACGTATTTTAGATGCACGATCCACATGAAACAAAAAGTGTGCACCATTTGCAAAAAGTGTACAATTTCACCAGTGGCAAGGAATCAAAACAGTCAAAAGCGGGTCCTTGTAGCAGCAGTTCGCAAATACGTTGAGTTACAATGGTGATTTTTTGGTGTATGTGATCGTTGGACATGCTTTCGGTATCTCCGGCGGCTTTCAGGCAGGCATGGCTTGTAATTCAATGATGAAATAAATTTTTTTCCGCACTGAACACCTGATATTCTTTCGCAGATAGGCATATTTTTCGAAACTTAATTCTATTTTCGTAGCCTTTATAGTAGAAGGTATGATTGATGGGAACTAAAGGGATGAATGTGAAGGACACCACGAAAAATGTCCTGCGCAGCAGAATCCTCGATGATCAAACAGGCATGCGTGGTGTGCTAGGCTGGTTTATTTGTATGTGCAGCTCAAATGGGGCATACTTGACCTATTCGTGTGTGACATCATCGGGCAGATTTGAGCTATTCGAGTGTGACTTAATTCTCACGAGTATTGCATCGAACGAACTATATGCGTGATGAGTGAGGATTCTAAGATTAAAATGCTTCGCACGGGCTACCTGCACCTGCCAAATGTTTTCCGCGGAACTTATAAAACCCAACGTTTTTCTCAGCACATTTTTTATATGGAAACAAAACAGAAACACTAGAACACTCAAGACATTTTGGTCGTGTTATGAGAGCTAAATCGAATCGAAAAATGCAACAATAACACAGCACGTAAAGTGGGTAAGCCGAGACATCAGTTTGACTAGGAGCCCGTGGCCGTGGCGTTCGTGGATGGAGCAGACAAAGCGTATCGCAGCCACCAGTTGAAAGTGTCGCAAAGCGGCATGTGCCGCCTGACGTTGGCCAAAAGCGGCATCCAGTAATTAGTGCCAAATTATGTCCGGATCCAGTCTGGCCCTCTGTCAGCTACAGCCCCACTTGCCGGCGATCCTCACTGCCTTCATCCAGGGCCACTGACTCCCCCGCTGAACACAATAGAGACTTGTCTGATGCAGGGTGGCTGGTTACGGAGACTCTCGAGCACGGCATTCGCGCACCCCTCCGACTTGGAAGCTGCAAAGAACACACACCCAGGTCTGAAGAAAGACCTCGCGAAGCGCCTTGTAAGGATGAGCCGGCACGAGGGGAGCTGAATATTATCGTTGCAAGACGAACCGCCAACAAGGTCACTTATCTCTTCCTTAACATGGTAGCGCTGAAAACCTCCTTCTACAAAAAACTCGGCGTTCCCGTTGTCAGCATCATTGCCGGCGCTATCAGAGAAAAATCAATGGCATGGCTGCGGCATCTAATAAGATATGCCTTAGACTTCAACGACATAACGTGACCACTTGGCAATGGCAATTACGCAGGAGTTCACAAAACTGGTTTGCCACTTCAGATAATAGAGTGAGGGTAATCGAACCCTTCAGGACACTTGAATTCCGAGTCTGACATGCTGCCCTCTAGGAAAAAGGTACCGTCTTTGACAGAAGTAACCAGGCTGCAGGGTTTTCTTCTCAACCATAGTTTGGAGCCCTTGATCTATTTCAAAAGAAAAAAAAATGGTATTTACAGATAAGAGTGATTGGCTTTTTTTCCTTCCAGGTGATTAATAATTTGGCATGTCCTGTAAAACGCTTAACTACGGGGCTAAGGAGCAAATCGGGCAGCCTGGTTGCTTTTGGCAAAGACGGTACATAAAATTTCCTGTTGTCACGAAATAAGTTTGCTCGGTTTTTTTTTTTTTTAATAACTTAGAACAGCATACTACAGAAACGTCTAGAGAAATAAAACTGCAGTACTACTATTGGGCACTACAGAAATACAGAAAACTCTAGCGTTTGCGACAGAACGTAATATTTTGTCGAATTTTCGCTCAGTTGTGTAGTGTCTTTAGACTGGGCACTCATATGCCACGCAGGCACCTTTTAAAAACGAAGTATGATCAATATGTAGAGCGGTATTTCGCATAATATTGCAGCTGGAAAAAACATCCTGGCGACCACTTACGATGAATAAAGGTAACAAATGGAGAGATTAGTGAATAAGCCAGCGCCAAAATGGATGAAAGCGAACGCAAATATCCATGTGGAATCGTGGACGGGAGCCGTAACTGCTGTCACGTAATGCAATTTGTAGCGGACCTTAAAGTCCCCACCTCGCCCTACTTGTAGCTCCTCCTCCCCCTCCGCAAAAGAATTAAGGGCAAATCCCTAAGCGATATAGCTTCGGCCTTCAGAAGCACTATTGCTAAAGTGCGTATTCTACCTCCCGTGGGTAGTGTACTCGAATAAATCTTCTACCTCATACAAATTTAATTCAGCATATGAGAAATACGATATTCTATGACAACTGTATGACTTCGGTATGAGAAAATCTGAATGAGGTTATTGTGACTCAGTTATTTTTTCAGTGATGTCGCTGATATCAGGCATCTTTGAATGTCAACCGTTCAGGTATGACTTAGATGCTTACGAGAATCTGGGACGAACGCTGTACACAACGCGCAAGGGAGCTTTCATTGAAACTGTTCCGACCAGCCAATTGACTGTGTCTAATATTCTTCGCGGATCGCATAAAAGCCAAAGCATCTATCGCTACACCTGTGAAATAAGAAAACGAAGAAGTCAGAAAAGTCAGAATGCAACTCTGAATACATTTTTTAACTTGCTGTGAGGTCAAAACGGATACAAATGTTTTGCAGCGATCGACTAAAGTCTATATTCGTTCATCGGTCCAAATCATCATCATCAGCCTGATTATACCCACTGCAGGGCGAAGGCCTCTCCCATATTTCTCCACTTAACCCGGTTCTGTGCTAGCTGCATCCACTTGACCCCTGCGAACTTCTTAATCTCATCCGCCCACCTAACTTTCTGCCGCCCCCTGCTACGCTTTCCTTCCCTTGGAATCCAGTTTGTTACCCTCAGCGACCATCGGTTATCCTCTCTTCGCACTACATGTCCTGCCCATGTCCATTTCTTCTTCTTAATTTCTACTAGAATGTCGGTAACTTGAGTTATTTCTCTGACCCACTCTGCACGCTTTCTATCTCTTAATGTTACCCCTACCATTTTTCGTTCCATAGCCCTCTGGGTTGTCCTCAACTTAAGTAGAGCTCTCTTGGTTAGCCTCCACGTTTCAGCCCCATAGGTGAGTACAAGCAAGATGCAACTGTTGTATACTTTCCTCTTGAGCGATACCGGTAAGCTGCTAGTTATAATCTGCGAGTGCTTGCCAAATGCGCTCCATCCCAATCGTATTCTTCTTGTTATTTCCTTTTCGTGGTCCGGATCTGCGGTTACTACCTGTCCTAAGTAGACATATTCGCCTACTACTTCCAGTATTTCGCTACCTAATGTAAACTGCTGTTCCTTCCCGAGGCTGTTGAACATTACCTTAGTCTTCTGCATATTGATTTTCAAGCCTTTCTACTTTTCCTGTCCAGGTCATCAATCATTATTTGCAGTTCATCCCCCGAGTTGCTTAGCAAGGCAATGTCATCAGCAAATCGCAGATTACTGAGGTGTTCTCCATCTACCCTTATCCCTAACTGCTCCCATTCCAAGTCTCTCAATACTTCCTCTAAACAAGCTGTGAATAGTACTGGGGAAATTGTGTCTCCTTGCCTAACACCTTTCTTTATGGGAATTTTGTTACTTTCTTTATGCAGAACTATGGCTGCTGTGCAGCCACTATATAATATCTTCCAGCACTTTCACGTACGGCTCGTCTACCCCCTGATTTCGTAATGCCTGCATCACCGCCGAGGTTTCAACTGAGTCGAATGCTTTTTCGTAATCAATGAATGCTATGTATAAGGGCTGGTTATATTCCGAGCATTTTTCTATCACCTGATTGATGGTATGGATATGATCGATAGTAGAGTACCGTTTCCGAAACCCTGCTTGATCCTTTCCTTGATTGCAGTCTAAGGTTGTCCTGATTCTATTAGCGATTACCTTAGTAAATACCTTATACGTAACAGACAGTAAGCTGTTGGTCTGTAATTTTTAAGGTCCTTAGAGTCCCCTTTCTTGTGAATGAGGATAATGTTTGCATTCCTCCATGGTTCCGGTACCGTCGATGACACCAGGCACTGCGTATACAGGGTGGCCAGTTTTTCTAGCACGATATCCCCCCCGTCCTTCAGCAAATCTGTAGTTATCTGATCCTCTCCAGCTGATTTCCCCCTTTTCATAGTTTCTAGTGCTTTCTTGACCTCGTCCTTCGTCACTGGTGGAATGTCTGACTGTTTTTCCCTACCGCCAATCTCATTACGGTCCTGACTACTTTGGCTACTGTAGAGATCTGTATAGAACTCCTCGGCTACTTTGACTATGTTTTCCATATTAGTGATGACGTTGCCCGCCTTGTCCCTTATCGCATACATCTGGTTTTTGCCTATGCCCAATTTCTTTACCGCTTTAAGGCTTCCCCCGTTCTTTACAGCATGCTCACTTTTCTCCATGTTATACTTCCTTATATCGGCCACCTTGCGCTTATTGATTAGCTTTGATATCTCGGCCAATTCGATCTGGTCTGTTGGATTGGATGCTTTCATACTCTTGCGTTTCTTAATCAAATCTTTCGTCTCCTTAGACAACTTACCGGTATCCTCTCTAACTATCCTACCGCCTACTTCTACCGCGCACTCAGTAATGATATCTCTGAAATTATTGTTCCTTGCCTCTAGGGTAATGTCGCCACCCTCAGTTAGAGCTGAATACCTATTCTGTAGCGAGATCCTGAACTCTTCTGCCCTCCCCCTCACCGATAATTCGTTGATGGGTTTCTTTCTTACTAATCTGCTGCGTTCCTTCTTCAGATCTAGGCTAATTCGGGACCTCACCATCCTGTGGTCACTGCATCGCACTTTCCGGATTACCTCTAGATCCTGCACAAGGGCGAGGGTTGAACACATTATGAAGTCGATTTCATTTTTAGTCTCTCCATTAGGACTTTTCCATGTCCATTTCCGGTTCTTCCGTTTGCTGAAGAAGGTATTCATGATTCGTAAGGTATTGCGCTCTGCAAACTCAACTAGTAACTCCCCCCCTGCTATTACTAGAACCAATGCCATAGTCACCTACTGCCTTGTCTCCTGCCTGTTTTTTCCCTGCCTTGGCATTGAAGTCGCCCATTAGTACAGTATACTGCATTTTGACTTTTCGCATTGCCGATTCTACATCTTCATAGAAGCTTTCAACTACCGAGTCATCATAACTACATGTAGGTGCATAGGCATGTACAACCTTCAGTTTATACCGCTTATTAAGCCTAATTACGATGCCTGCCATCATCTCATTAATACTATAGAAGTCTTCTATATTACCCGCTATATACTTATTGACAAGGAAACGTACTCCTAGTTGTCGCTTCTCTGGTAAGCCTCGATAACACAGTACATGCCCATCCTTCAGTACAGTATATGCCTCATTCGGCCTCCTAACCTCACTAAGCCCTATGACATCCCATTTCATGCCTTCTAGTTCCTGTAAGAGCACTGCTAAACTAGCTTCACTAGCTAGGGTTCTAGCATTAAACGTTGCCAGGGTCAGTTTCCAATGGCGGCCTGTCCAGCGGAGCCAGGCTTTCTTAGCACCCCCTGCTGTGTCACAGGTCTGACCGCCGCCGTGGTCAGTTGTTCCGCAGCCGCTGGTGACTGAGGGCCGGGGTTTTATGGAGCTTATCATAGGAGGTTGCGGCCAATTACTGCACCAGGGTGGCCAACTCCTGTTCTGGTGAGGGAGTGCGTTGCCGGAGGTGTTCACCGGCATCAGGTCGCACCCCAAACCTGTGTATGCAATTCCATCGACACTCGGATTTTTTTTTTTTCATCCGGTGGAGAATTGCGCGGCCCAAATACACATCGGTCCAAATACACATCATTTAATGATTCTGGCAAATGTTCGCGAAATAGAGCGACGCTACGCGCGTCGTAAGTCGCCTTAGCTATGAGCCGTAAAGTAGGCAACAGTCGCGCTTTTTTAGCTGGTCGTTACAGGGCTTGCCACACGAATGCCAGCGAGCACTTGTGAGATCCCAGAACCTCAGCGGAGTACTCAAGGTAAAGTAATAACATGATCTTATATTATACTAGCTGCAAGACGTACGTACATAGCATATGCAGAAAGTTAACATCTAAGCTGCATTTAGTTTCGAAATCTGTCTGGTCGGGAAGCATCCTCGCCGGCCCATGGCCGACCTGTTACTTATTGCCAGATTTCTCTGTTGGTTGGATAGTTGGTTTATAGAATTTAACGACCCAAATTTACTCTGAGTTTTGCCGCCTTCATTTAGCCAACGTTCTAGATTTTACGTTCCGCAGCCGAACACCTGCCACGTGATGTAAATGCTTTCTTGATCGGTATGAAGTGGAGTTTTCAAGGATGAGTCTATCGCTGTACGGCTGAAAGCCCGCGAGTACATTGCGCTGCTTTACTGACGGCGTGAAAAGGTCCGAGCGGCAAGACAGCGAACGCGAAACATTTCGTTCAAGATATCTATGTTCGAAACAGACGATACTACTCTTGCGTTCATGGATGAACATTAGAAAACGTGCGCTAAGAAGTTGTAGGCATTGGCCCGACTGAACTATAAGTGTCATGTTTTTGTAATAAAAATTGTACTCGACGCGCAGCCTGCTCCGCGGAATCTGCTACTGGTGGCCCGCACAGTTCTATCGGTGTTCCGATTATGCGAAAAGGATTGTCGGTAATTCATGAACACAATATCGGTTACGGGAAACGTGTGCGCAGCTCTGTGAAGCTCATACCAGTAAGTACTAAAAACCAGCTTAGATGTTGATATAGCAAAACATGCTTTGGACAACATCATGCATCTGCTTCTTACCACAACAGCGTTAAAAACCGCTTTATCAGAAATAAAACTTCAGTCGTTCCCATTGTCAGCGTCATCGTCAGCGCAGTGTGAGAAATATCACGGGCATTGGTATGGCAGCTGATACAGACGGGACTGATAAACCTTAACGCTTCACGACGTCACGCGACAACTTGACATAGCCGATTTGCTAGGGGCTGCTAAATCAGGCTGTCAATAAAAGCAAGAATCTGAAGGGGAATCTAATCCTTCGGGACCTTGTTTCCGAATCTGATATATTCTGCCCCTAGGTCTCGCAATAGAGTTCTAACGGCTTATTAGGCTGTACATTATATCTCTGTAATGTGGAATTTGTCATAATATCGTAGCTCATGGCTGTATTCCAGGAAAATAATTATTAGATAACAGAGATAACATAGTTTAGGGATTAAGCCACTGGGAACGTTCATGAACGCTAAAGAGAATTCGCATGTGAAGGCACAGACAACGCCCGTTAATTTTGTGGCGTCACACGGTTAACCCGGAGTTTAAGCTCACCATCCAAACTCATTTCTTCCACTCATCGGAAGTAAAATATTACAGCCCCATTGACCCACACTGCAGTAATCAAAATCTGTATTGCTCAGCAGATATCCTACCGCTTCTACAGCTGCCTCTCCTGTGTAAACCAAAGCAGTGTTGCGGAATTACAGTAGCTAGTCTAAATTCTAAACTTACCGGCTCTGATGGCACTGCTCGGCGCTGATCTTGAGCCCCGGGTATCCGCGCCGGCGCCGACACTGGATAACACGCCGGGATCCTTCCACAGCAGCCGGCTCCTCCGAGTTGGCCAATTGGATGAGCGCGACCCCTTCTCGCTGTGCGCGGCGTATGGATTGCGGTCTCATGGGTCTTGAAGTAATACTTCGAGCTCCCCAGAATTCTTCCAGATCGGACTCAGCTGGGATTGCTGCGGGGCCGCTGTGGCAAAAGTAGGCCACCTCGTCAGCTACGGCAATGTCGCTCACCCCGAGTGGGCCGTCCGTGCTCTTGGGCATAGTTGTCTCGCCTGGACAGAAATCAGGGTGTTAGTTAGCAATGACAGCCCGGGCAGCTTTGAGAACTGGTCTTCTCGAACGGTCAGCCCGCTGCTAGACCCTTAACCCTCGCCAGAGATCCTGCGCGAGCCACGTTTCGAATGCACCGCGTGGCAGTCACGTTCTCGCAATCTTCTTCCTTTTTGCCTTTCATCAATACACCCGCGATCACAGTTTGACTGGTTGCATCTAGTAGGTCGAACTGTTCGAAAATTTTCTTGTCCTATAGACTTTGACGACGAATCGTACCTTTAGCAAGGTACCCATGAAGGATGCCGCGACTACGAACTTGAACAGGCTTGAGACATTACAAAAGCGCTGCATTGCGTAGAAAATACAGACTATTTACAACATAAATTCTCATTTTTCTTAAAGCACAACTTACTGAAGATAAACGAATATTTTATATAAATACTGTAATACATGTCTAAAATGAAATTACTCGTGCAGAGGTTTCATTTTATAATTTATACATTCCCAGCGACAAATCGCACAATTTCAGGTTGTCATTTTCTTTTCATTCTGATGAGAAGAAATTATGGCGCGTAGAACCTTGATTACTTAACTTCTGATTTATTTAATAAAATTCATGTAATGTAGAACTTCTGAACTTGTGCACAGGCCTCGTTCCTATCATAATTTAAAAACGCTGTAAAACAGTAGTTTCTGTCTCCATCTTCGGAATACAGTTCGTTTTTTAGTTTGTATAACATTGTTTCTTTTTAATCTCTTTTCGTGTGTGATTGATTTTTGCCTTTTCGCTTTCTTCTAAAGACGTTTAAGTCTGCGATGTCGTGGCTTTTGTTAGCTTTGCGTACTCGAGTTATTTGTCCTTTGACTATATGTTGAAATGTCATTCTGCTGAGAAACTTTAGGGTGACGGAACCTCATCTAAGAAATTTTGATTGCCTTTTGGGGTATCATGTCAAACAATTAAATGAACCTCAATCAATTAATGATGTTGACGAGGTAATATTAAGGGGCCACTATGGTGGTCAGCGGTTAGGTTCTCGACTGCTCAGCCCACAGACGTGGGTTAAATCAGAATCGCCGTTGCCGCGCTCGGGTGAAGGCGAAACGCAAACTGCGCCCCTGTGGCGTGCGACGTAGAAACAAACTAACGCGATCATGGAGAGCTGCAGCGCAAACGAAATAAGGATGTCAGAACCTAAGGATGTTAGCACTAGCAGAGGCTGTTTTCCTGCGGTACTCCTGTTTTTCTTCTGTCTTTCATCGTTGTTTCCTTTGGGCAGCGCATCTCCATGATGCCTCACCGATTTGCCCTCACGAAGGCACTCATCAAGGCAGACGCTGTGCACGGTGCTCAGAGTTCTGCGCTGGCATGGGGTTTATATGACACGTGTTAGTGCTGTAAGTGAGCGTAAACTTCGCGGAAAACGCGAGGGAAGCTGATATTAAAATGCCGACAAACGGCTACACATGCACACCCTGTGGATACCATTTGCTGGTTCCAAACATAGGAGACTGAACAACGCAACTCCTCGTGAACTGTCTTGCCATCAATAAAACACCGAAAATCCCAATGTCTTAAACTACCCACCATGTGTCTACTCCGCCTCATCCCGCCTGTTATACCGGATTAGGGCTTGTCAAGGTAGTGAGATCTTTTTTGGTTGTTTTCTGTCTATCAACACTCGATGGCGAACAGAGCACAGGCGGTGCATTCTGACGTTAACCTTTTCCCGTCTTCCGGATAGGTTAACGACTTATATATTGTAAGGTAACGCGAAGGTCGGACTTGGGGAATCAGGCTTTATTACAGACCTGAAGCCTTGGTCGCACACTGCAGCCAAACACACTCCGCGATCACGATGGGTATCTACAAGAGGGAGCAGGATGAAGATGAAGCAGCACGTTCAGCAGTGTGGAAGATGAAGCGCCACACAGTGCTCACACTATTTCGCCCGCGCAGTTCAAGCGGCCAGCCTGGCCGCAATTAGTCCGCAGGAATGCGCCGAACAAAAGGTTTCATACGTGAAACGTGGACAACTTCAGTGCCACGGTAACGACAGTCCGGAGGAGGGTAAACAGGGGAGACGCGATAGTTGACCGGGGAGGTTTTTGCAAGAACTGTGTAAGGACCAATGTAACGGTGCTGTAACTTGTCACAAAGGCCAGGAGTGCGTAATGGGGTCCAAAGTAACACCTCGTCGCCGGGACGGAACGAAACTTGGCGATGGGTTGCATCATAGCGGTACTTGCGGTCTTCCTGGCTAGCTTCCGTGTTGACGCGAGCAAGCCGGCGTGATTTGGCCACTCGGGAAAGGAACTGGTCAGGAAGAGAGGATGAGGAACTGGCATGTGTAGAAAGAAAAGAGGCGTCAAGAAAGGTAGCGGGAGAACGGCCGTAAACGAGGAAAAACGGGGTGTAACCTGTGGTCCGCTGTACAGCCGTATTGTAGGCGAACGTAACAAAAGGAAGTATTACGTCCCAGTTTCGGTGGTCCTGGTCGACATACATAGACAACATGTCAGAAAGCGTGCGGTGGAACCGCTCAGTCAACCCATTGGTCTGCGGGTGATAGCTGGAGGTCAATTTGTGATGTGTGGTTGAGGCTTCAATAACTTCGGCTACAATCTTCGACAGAAATGTCCGACCACGATCGCTGAGAAGCACTTGAGGGGCCCCATGGCGCAGTACGAGCGATTCCAAAAAGAAGGTCGCGACCTCATGTGCTGAGCCATTAGGCAGGGAAGCGGTCTCAGCGTAGCGTGTTAGGTGGTCGACGGCGGTGACGATCCAGCGATTACCTCGTGCGGACAATGGAAGTGGCCCGTATAAGTCTATGCCAACAACGGCAAAAGGAGTAGCAGGACAAGGTAGCGGCTGTAGTAGGCCAGCAGGAGGAGAAGTGGGCCGTTTGCGGCGCTGACATGGCAGACAAGAGGCGACGTATTTTCCTGATTCCCCAAGTCCGACCTTCGCGTTACCTTACAATATTTACAAATGCTTATCATAAGTAGTTACATGTTTTAGTCTTGAATGCAATTAACCGTTGACGTAGAGTGCGGCACACTTGTGGTTAAATTTAAAACTAGCCGTTAAACTCTCCTTGAACCAAGGAAAGAGCGTTACCCTTCGGCAGGCGCCGCTTTCACTGCTGCCGCTTCATTTTAGCTCGATTTCAGGCTTTTTCTTGACAAAGGGCTTGTCTAGCTTGACTTTGTTCGATGGTCTCGCCAGGCTGCTGCTCCTGCTGTTCCCAAATGGGAAAACATGGGCAAGCTCAATTTTTGATTGCCGCTTGATCCCTAAATTAGGGCCTTCGTGGTGTTATTGCGGTTGCCCGAGACCAACTTGCTCATACGGGTTCGAGGGGGGGCCTGTGTTGAGTGCCACTTGGGATGATTTGTTTCATCAGTGCTTTCCAGATTGACCGCAAAACGAGTGTCTCTGGAGAGCAGTTGAGCGCGATGTCTCTTCAAGCAGCGAGATGACACCTTGCGATAGGTGGCGTATGTGTATGATTTCGCTTTGTCCACATTTCAGAGTGACACATTCCTGCCAAGCACCACCTCGCGTCGGTCGAGAAGAGTTATATTATGGGAGTTATATTATTCCTTAATAATGGTTTAAGCAATGACTGCAAACGCCGACATTTCAACACCTGCAACCCATGTCTTCAGCGCCTGTCATACGCTGAAGAAGAGGAGATGGCGCTTGCATGCACTACAAGTTTAAAGTAAGGGAATGTTTACTCTGCCGTACAAAATTTGCCACTAGCATCAGAACGTTTTCTATCATAACTGGTGTGGGAATTCAACATTTCTCTCGCCCGCACGACGCGGCGAACACCCTCTCTCTCTCTCGGGGAGCCCTCATCTTTCCCCTTCTGGCCTCCTTGCTCCGGTGCTGTGGCGGAGAGCGCGGGGATGAGAGAACGGCCCCTCCTTCCCCTCTGATCTCAGCGGACAGCACCCAGAGAGACGACGCCACGACGCCGTAGCGCGCGGATGCTGCTATGACACCGAGGAAGAATATTTGGCGTTCCCAATAAACAACTTGGCCCGCTGGCTATGTTTGCCTCGGTGTGACGTTCTTCACGGCCACGGCTGTGGTCAGAGCTAGCGGTGTGGCCTCGGTTCTCAGAGCGGAGCCGCAGCCCCGTGAGAATCCCCACACTAGTTATAATTCTTTGTCATTTACCTTCGCTATTCTTTTTGTTACTCCGAAGTATGTTTTCCTTTTTTTATGTATAAAATATTATTTTTCATTCCAATAAGTGAAAGCTCATTAAGCCCATGTACAAAGTTCAACCGTCACTATCAGTGAAACTGATTTTCTCAAGTTTGTAATATCAGTTCTACAGCATGGAATCTAAGAAAATGTAATCATCACCTGGTCATGGCCCATCTCCCTTGAGGCTATGCACCATTGTTATCAGGGCGACCACAACAACGTAAAAGTTTAATTTCAGTGCAAAGAAGAAAAGAGGAAGGTCGCAATCATGTTCATTTACTCGCTGGTAACACCAATAATTGCAGCTGCGTCGACGAAATTACGATTGAAGTGTCATGGCGTTTTTGTCCAGCGCATTCTCGCGCCGATTCACTGTTCCATACTTACTCGTGCTCGTAACAGCAGTCGCTACACTCCCATGCGGCGAATGAAGCCGAGCTCCACATGCAGCATGGAAAATCTACCGATAACGAGGATCCACAAGGCAAGTGCTGCTATACTTACATCTGTAGGCGACCCAGAATGCATTATGCTTTTCCTGCAAGGCATTTTGTGCTTACTACGTCAACATTTAGGGACGAGATAAAGCGTCTATTTTTAGCGCTCTAGCACTAAGTCATCCACTCAGCCGAAAGGCATTTGGCTGACTGCGCTCCCACTGACTTTGAGAAAACTGAACGAGAGGAATATGGACGCGTCTGCGCTGCAACAAGATTTTGTCAACTGCGCTAGCCCCTGCAGCAGAGCCTTACGACACCGCCGCAGCTGAACACCTCACCTTTGGAACTACGATTCGGTTTCGCCGTGCAGTGCGTGTGGCCCTCTTTGTCAATCTCCATCAGTGGGCAATGGCAACAAAACACACCACTATCACATTGGCCTCCTAAGGAGCGCTGAGCGGATCGAAAACGTTACAGCATGCCGTGGCTAATGTCGCAATGTCCCCAAACCATTTATTTTGCCGATCTTTGTTTTAAGCCTGGCCTTGGAGCACTACCTTAAACGGTAAAAAGAGTCAAACGCAACATGCAGCCTGTTGAGCTCATCAACGCGACGTACCACACCGCCGGCTTCTGGACTGGCGCATGCTCGTCAAGAGCGCAGCGGCGGTGTTGTGTTCACTTGAGAGCCGGAACGCGGTGCGTTCCTTTTCGTTCGTTTCCCATGACCCTGGATCGCGGAAGTCGCCGACGCAACGTCGCCGCCCGTAACACGACTCACGATGTCCGCGCGTGGGCAAAGGTGAGCAGCAATATTGGGTGCGAGCGCCACCACTGGAGCGAACGGCGCTAGTGTCGTCCTAGGGGAGTAAGTGGGATCACGTGACTCATCTTACTGCTGCTGAAGCAGATGCTCGAGTGAATTTGTGCGTTTTAAAAGCTAATAGTCGCGTTTATTTATGTAGTTTTGGTTGATAAAGGTGGCAGCCTTGCACTTTTTGATCTTGCATCGCTACTGAGGCTGCTAAGGTTTACTTAAGCTGTTGCTATGGTCCGTTACTGCTCTGTACCCAGAGGTAAGCGAGGAAACCAGGCGCAAACTCCCACTGCTGTCCGAAATATAAGCCCAGAGAATCTTAATTAATCAAGATTTGAATGGGCAAAGAAGCGAGTGATTATTCTCATGATGCAGCGGACATTTCAGCGAGCAAGATTTCGTCCATGGAGTTGGCGCTAAACAGTTCGGTGAGCGGCAGAAGAAACGGCGCGCGTTTTATTTTGCTCTTGTCATTTGTGAAGCTAACGACACTATCGCTGGAAGGATGGGAAAGATGTTAGCTCCTTCATGGAGCGCTACGCTCCCTAAGAAAGGAATGATCGTGCGAAAGCCGAAAGGTCTCAAATTATTCTAAATAAATGTGTTGACAAGAAAGTTTCACTGAAGTGAGCTAAAAGATTCTGCCGCCTCGGGCAGCGGTATGAATGATGATTTGTCTCAGGCAGCATTTACAGTGCTTTAGTAGTGCCAATTGACAAAGTCCGTAAACAAACGAAATATAAAGCACTGCATGCATATGGTGATGTGCTGATGGAGTCGAGGTGTGCGGAAAAAAAAAACTACTGTGCGCGGGGAAAATAAATATTCGCTCTAATCAAGAGTGCCAATGACGATATTAACTGCGCAAGGATTCGCTGCGTGAAATGCACGACTTCACACCAGTTAAAAAAAAATCCATGTCATTCCCACCGTCACATTTGTCTGGTCCAATGGAGCAGGCGAACGGTGCCGCTTCCGCGGCGCTATGTGCAGGCGCTCAACCTCTGTGAGGCTCCTGACAGTCCTCTGATCTTGCAGAGGAATCCTATTACCTGTTCAGTGACTGTTTAAATGTGACTGGTTGTGTGGCAGCTTGTTTTTTTTTTTTTTTTATATAACAGCAGCAATGTTGCTGCCGGTGCGGGTCGTCGTATGTAAAGCTCACCAATTTCGATAACTCTGATTCGATGAAGTGCTTCCTTGCCGAATGAATGGGTCTAATACCTCAAAATATGCTTATACAGGCCCAGAGTGAGGTGTATATTGTTACGAGGTGGCATGATAAGCGATGTAACACGGCGACACAACAGAAACAGAACGACATGATGACATAACGATGAAAAATGCTTTTTAATGGCCAGCCGGCCGGGCGCGAGCGCTCCGCCCCGCGCCACTGCCCGCTTCTTCATCTTCGTAGCAATATTAAATAAATAAATGTATGTAATGTTAACGCGCAACTGAACTGCCTAGGTGGGCATTATCCCACTTAGTACTTCACACGGGCGCTTCCTAGCGGTGGCGCCCCGGTATATTCTCGCCCCCAATTTCCGACTGCAGGTTGGGAGATCATCTGCGGTGTGTGTGTGTGTGTGTGTGTGTGTGTGTGTGTGTGTGTGTGTGTGTGTGTGTGTGTGTGTGTGTGTGTGTGTGTGTGTGTGTGTGTGTGTGTGTGTGTGTGTGTGTGTGTGTGTGTGTGTGTGTGTGTGTGTGTGTGTGTGTGTGTGTGTGTGTGTGTGTGTGTGTGTGTGTGTGTGTGTGTGTGTGTGTGTGTGTGTGTGTGTGTGTGTGTGTGTGTGTGTGTGTGTGTGTGTGTGTGTGTGTGTGTGTGTGTGTGTGTGTGTGTGTGTGTGTGTGTGTGTGTGTGTGTGTGTGTGTGTGTGTGTGTGTGTGTGTGTGTGTGTGTGTGTGTGTGTGTGTGTGTGTGTGTGTGTGTGTGTGTGTGTGTGTGTGTGTGTGTGTGTGTGTGTGTGTGTGTGTGTGTGTGTGTGTGTGTGTGTGTGTGTGTGTGTGTGTGTGTGTGTGTGTGTGTGTGTGTGTGTGTGTGTGTGTGTGTGTGTGTGTGTGTGTGTGTGTGTGTGTGTGTGTGTGTGTGTGTGTGCGTGCGTGCGTGCGTGCGTGCGTGCGTGTGTGTGTGTGAAGACAAAGAAGAAGTAGGCTGGGCTCGCCGTTGCAAGGTCCTCTTCTCACAGCTCCCCATCTGAGCGTCAATAAACGCCATATTACAATATATATAAACAGGATGTCATACAACTTTCCCGATTATCTATTTTATTCCAACAGTTTCGGACGGTGGACCGTCCTTCTTCAAGGTAGAATTGAGAATGGAGAATAAGTCCGCACATTACGCCACAGTTAGGAGAGGGAGAAGGAATTCTCCCTCTCCGTCTTTGGTTCGCATCGCGGTCCATATCTTTGCGATTAATAAGGCGAAACCATTCCGCCCTTCTCCGTGCCGAGATTTCGTTGGTCCGTGCGCACTGATGAGTGATGACTTTTGGTAACCGACGTTTGCCACATTCTCATCGTTCGCACTCTTCCGCGAGTGGGCACTGCACCCGTACACAGCACAGTTCACCATGGCGGTAGGTAGAAAAGCGTTTGAAAAAAAAAAAAAAAAAACGGCCGCACGAACAAGCAGCTACCGTCCGTCCGTCACGTACACCTAATGAACCCGACCACCAATATGGTGGGCTAGCCGTGACGACGCTCGCGCCACCTGGTAGCACGGTCTCAGTGAATACCTCCTATACTGTGCCCTTCCCCTCTTGTGAACCAATTATTATTATTATCAATATTATTATTAAATAACGAACACCTGGTCAATGAAACAAAAAACAGAAAATTCAAAAAATAGTAAACATTGCTTATCTCGTTTATTGCAGAATTCACATGGTATTCAGACAGACAATTAGACTGAAGTTGCACAGAATTGTTTACGCTAGTGTAAATTCCAGTTAAATTTTATGCGGGATTTCATATACCGCTTTTTGTACGGGAAATACCTGCATGAAATCGGGCACAGCTGCCATATGACTACTGAACACAGTAAACTCAGTTAATTCTGCAAACATCTTTCAGCAAATGCTAACTAAGCTCTCTCTATCTCTCTTTTATTGTTACATTTCCATTTGTAAACTATTCGCTTCGATTCGCTTAATATTCGCTTCGCTTTGAAACTATGGAACAAAGCTATTCGCTTCGAGTTAGCTACAAGCTGTAAATTCACTATTCGCACATGGCTATAGTAGAACGGCTTTTGTACAGGAAGGACCTGCTTGAAATTGGGCGGAACTTTTAGGTCCCTGCAGGATACAGTATACTCAATAATTCGGCCTTCAAATTACCCTAAACGACTCTCGAATTAACTGAAGAATGGAATTACTGAATAGGCCTGAAAAAGCTACCAAAACAATTTGCATCACCGTAATTATATCTGGTGAGTACCAGGAACGATGATGTCTGAATATTCGCTAGAACCGAAGTGAAAGCGATTTTATTTTATTTTATTTTCAGTTTCGTCAAGTACTTCAATTTGCGCACAATGCGGAAGGCCCTCTTCCCGAAAGGGGAAGTCCCTCTTCTGCACAAAACACCCCGATGAGTTTGGAGGATGCTTCGCTTCACAGTCATCGCAACAGAGCATTGTCATCAAGCGTGCTGTGGATTAGTTTGGTTTTTGGGTTTAACTTCCCGAAGTGACTCAGGCTATAAGAGACGCCACAGTGAAGGACTCCGGAAATTTCGGCCGCGTGGGGTTTTTTAGCGTGCACTGACATCGCACAGCACACTGGCGTCTCGCTTTTCGCCTCCACCGAAGGGCGGCCGCCGGGGCCGGGATTCGACCCGCATCCTTGGCACAGTAGTCGAGTGCCCCAACCACTGCGCCACCCCGGTGGGGTTGAAGCGTGCTGTGCGATGAAACTACGATGAATTGAAATTAAAGTTTCGGTCTATTCGCGTATTTTAAGAATATCCGGAAAAAATCCGAATATCATGCAGTTTTTAGAATACGAATACAAATTGAAGAAACATTCGCAGAGGTGTTGCATAGGTAAACATGCTTTCAGCAAAAGGTTCACATTATAGTTACGCTTGGTAGAACTTTTTCGTAGCCGATTTAACTGGCATCAGTATGACTCGGTAAGCGCAGCGCAGTCCCCGCTGGCGTCCATGGCTGGCTCTGAGTCGAGGCGCGGTTGCCCCTCTTCCATCGCGCGATGACGCAATGTGGCGTCACCCATGTGATTAATCACGTGCTCCACCCCCTTCCACTCTCTCAGCTTCAAGTTTGAAAGGAAAAGGGGTTAAGGTCATAATCTTGTGGTGCGATCCCTAGGTGGGTCACTAAGTTACACTTCATGCGGTTGGATGTTTTGGGGAAAGGAATCACAGTATATTTATAGCCCCACTTTGTCCTGTGGCTCCTTGAAGGTCAATAGCAATCCCACGCTGACGTTGTGTGATGGTTTCTTGGAAAGGAGAGACACAGTATCTGTCACATTTTCCTATAGACATCTGAACCGCATAGCAACAGTCCCAGGCTGATATTGTTGTGTTGGATTATATCAAGGCACAGAATATGTAACATTTTCCTGTGGACACCTGAACCGCATAGCAACAGTTCTCTTGGTCTTTGAAGGTCAAATAAGGGTAAAATTAAAGCCCACGTGGGAGAACTTAGCGTAGTGCTTTCGCATCAGAGCTAATATATTCGATTCGTATTCGAAATAGCCGGTTATTGCACACACCCCTACTGTTTTTGTTAACTTTATACTCATGAAGCCAACCGAGAATTAAACTAGAATTGGAAAAAAAAAGGCTTCCCCATTGATACCAGCTCACCTTTCAGAGGTAGAGCGGAAGTTCTACACTCCGGGCTGCAATAGCTGAGTTCGCCGA